>NC_138188.1:74816996-74905470 GCF_964194105.1 Spermophilus citellus
ACTATAGGTGTCATGTGTCACAGCAAGCACATTCTTTTTAAAGCCAATTAAAATTTATAGAATTTAATTGGCTCTTTTTGAAAAAAATTGGAACCACTTGGGTTGTGAATTTTTGGCTGCTTCAGGGGATACCAGGGATCGAACCCAGGGTTGTTTAACCACCGAATCACACACCCCCAGTCCTTTTTTGTATTGTATTTAGAGAGAAGGTCTCTCTCTAAGTTGCTTTAGGCCTTGCTAAGTTGCTGAGGCTGGCTTTGAACTTGTGATCTTCCTGCCTCAGCCTCCTGAGCTGCTGGGAAAAGTAAGAATTCTTTATTCTGTTGATTGACTGTGAACTTCACTGTAGGGTGGTGTAGGTAACTTAAATGTTACAATCTTGATTTTTTTTCCCCCTTTTGTACAGTGGTGAGGTGACTTTTCTTATCTCTTTCCTGGGAAGTGAAGCCCTGTCTGCTGGTTTCAGGGAGCAGAGTGGGAGAAGAGGAGTGGAATGGCCTCAGTATCTGGATATTGGATCCAGGCTAGATGTTGACTGTCGGTTCTATCCCTGTCCCTGTTTTGCTGGACTTTCTTCTCTATCGTAGGACTTTGAACCTGGGCACTGTATTTCCAGAGTACTTTGACAGCAGGATTCTGGTTTTGATTCTGCTAGTAAGAGATTTGGAAGGTAAAAGAAAGTGAAAAGCTACTATTACTCTTGCAGCTATGACCCATGGCAAATGTGACATTTTTCTGGCAGCTTCTGGGTTGCCCCCATGGGACTTGGAGCCATCTCAATGATGGGGCACTTGAATCCCCTGTGCAGTTTCTTGTGATTTCTTAGACATTCTGATTTCCTGAACAACAGTGGTGGTTTTCCTGATCTTTCTTCTCATCACCCTTCCAAGGATTTTGTAAACTTCGAATTTCCTGAATTAAATCTCTTCCTGTCTGAAATATCTAGAATAGTGTTTATATTTCTCATTCCAAATCTGGTTCACACACATTTTCTTAGTCACTGTATTTTCAGATGGTACCTCTATTTTTAACGGAGCTCATTCTTGTACAGTCCTGAGACCTTTGCTGCTGTTGTTTCTGAGGTACTAGTGATTTAACCTACTAAGCTTCATTCCCAGCCCGTTTTAATTTTGAGGCAAGGTCTTGTTACATTCCCAGGTTGGCCTTGAATTTAGGATTCTCCTGTCTCAGCCTCCAGAGTAGCTGGGATCACAGGCAGGTGCCACTGTGCCTGGCTGAAACCTGGCACAGGTGAGACTTTTGCTTTTACCTGCTTTAGAAGGGGGGATGTGGTGTGGTGTGGGGGAGGGGCTGCTTGCAGTGGAGAGGGATCTGGGTCTCTGACCACTCTCTAGACAGATATTCAACCCTTCTTCCTTATTTTAGTCTCTGTTTCACCCCAACCAGGAGTTACCTGGAGTTGCCAGTGCCGGAGTCTTTTGGAAATTCTGGGGTGTAATCAGGTTGGATCTCGGCCTTCCTTGCTATTAGTCTAGGACTCTGTCAGTCCCTCTCAGACCTTATCTAGTCACAGTCCAGCTTTATGGCTATAGTTTGTGTGTTTTTATTGGGGCTTCAGAAAGGAGAGAAATTAATGTCTGGTGCCATCTGTCCTGTGTACCATAAAGTCCTACTTTTCCAAAGTAATTATCAAGAAGTCACTTGTGTCTGTTTTTGGCAGGGGCTAATTACCTTTTAAGTAGAGTTCTGGGGTATAAGAGATGAAGCTGATCCTTCCAGGAAGGCTTTTTTTGGGGGAAATTTGTTTCCTTTTCTGGTCTGAATCTAGACTTTTGTTCAGTCTAAATTCTCGTTTCCCTCCCGTGCATTCCTTCTCCCAGCCTATGGCTCAGTTAAATATACTGTCATCCCTTTCAGTGTTCCAGGTCAGGAGATGTACAAGATAATTCACTCTGCTTTCCTTTCCCTCTCTTTGTAATTTTTTAAATTGTAAAATACACATAACAAAAAAAAGTTTACTGTCTTAACTGTGTGTGTGTGTGTGTGTGTGTGTGTGTGTGTTTGTGTATGTGCGCACGCATGAGGGTATGCTTGCACGTGCTGGAGATTGAGCCAGGGCCTTGTGCATGCAGAGCTTGAGCTCTACCACTAAGTTCTCCCTTTATTTTTTATTTAAATAATTTTATGCTGTTTATTTATGTTTTTTTTTTTTTTTTAAATGTGATGCTGGGGATTGAACCCAGTGCCTTAGGTATGCCAGGTAAGCCTTAGACCAGGGAGCCACAACTCCAGCCCCATCTTAACCATTTTTAAGTGTACACTTCAGTGGCACCAAGCACCTCTGCGTTGTCCTGAGTTATCACCTCCATCATCTCCCAAAGCCTTTAGTCTTGCAAAACTGAAACTCCACCCATTAAACACTAACTCCTTCTTGGCCCCTTTCTTCATTCCTGATGGCCACCATCCTTTCTGCTTTTGGGTGGCTTGTGTAAATGCAGATGAAGAGAGGCATGGTCTCTGTGGATGAAGAGGCCAGGACTCCATGCTGCCACTCAACATTCAGTATTGTGGTGACCTGTGGAGGACACCCTTTGTCCCCATGCACCTCAGAGATGTGAACAAGGCTGCTATTTTTAGGGCTGGAACATCAGGACAATGCAACAATGACAAGAATTTAACGAATCCTAACGTGCCTCCAGCCTGAGAGGTTGCTTGAGGTGCAGAAGAACATGTGCTTTCCATGATAAGATTAAAAATGAGACATTTTGTTTGGGGTTAATTAGCAAGTATTACTGCTTATTTCGAGCCTATGTCATATGCTTATTATGAACCAAACACAGAACTAGGCACTTTTATGTACATCATCTCATTTAATTATGGTAGTTGTTGACTTGTAAGATACAGTTGTTACTGTTGCTGCTGTTTTACAGCAGAGAGGTTAGGCAGTGTGTTAAAGGACTTGGTCAAGACTGGTGCCTGACAGAGACAGGAATGGAATCCTGATGTGTCTCTTTTTTTTTTTTTTAATAGTTATGTGATTTCATTTTTTTTTTTAGAGAGAGTGAGAGAGGAGAGAGAGAGAGAGAGAGAGAGAGAGAGAGAATTTTTAGTATTTATTTTTCAGTTCTCGGCGGACACAGCATCTTTGTTGGTATGTGGTGCTGAGGATCGAACCCGGGCCGCACGCATGCCAGGCGAGCGCGCTACTGCTTGAGCCACATCCCCAGCCCCCCTGATGTGTCTTGAAAGGGTAGACCCTGAAGCACTGACAGGATATTTACAGGGTGGCCCTTAAAATGTGTGCATGGAGGTTTCAGGTCTGGGAATAGTCAATAAATAAATTTGGAAGAGTTCCTGGATTGGACAATTGCATGGGATCTGAATAGGTATCATTTTGGAGGAGGAAAGGACACAGGTATGGAAGTAGAGCCAAGCTTAGCGTGTGTGTGTGTGTGTGTGTGTGTGTGTGTGTGTGTGAGAGAGAGAGAGAGAGAGAGTGAGCTGTTTTATGGAAACTAGGGTCACTGGGGAGACAGAAGTGCAAGGCCGACTCCTCCATGAATCACAGAGGAGATCAGTCTTGATAAGATTATGGGCCAGCCAGTTAGGAGCCAGAACAACGTGAGAATGCTAGTCATTTAGTGCTGCTGTTCTGGAAGTGGAGTGAATAGATGGGGAGGCTGGGACCTTGAATAAGAGTGCAGATAGGAGGCTGCTGTAGACTGGCAGGGAGTACTTGCCCCAGGGTGATGATGATGGGGACGGAGATCTGGGGTGTTGGGGGGTATACCCAATACAGAGTTTGATGAAAGATAAAGGCTCAACTTAGGGACAGAATATACAGTGTTGAAAGAGTGGGAGGAGCTAAGGCTGACTTCCTCACTGTAGCTTGGGAGATGGAATGTGTCGAGGACCTAAAGAGGGAAGGTGAGCCAGTCAGTGCAAGCAGTGAAGGACTGAGTGGCCCCTGGGCAGTTGGCAACTGGAATGGAGCCCAGAGGTCAGGGTTTGAATTTCAGAGTCTGAGATTCCTAGTTTAGAGACTGGATTTGTGAGTTCCAGGAGGCAATTGCATTGCAGGAGCCGTCGTACATGTGGTACATGGGGGCTTCCTGGTTCATGACAGACAGTCTGGAGTCAGCATGCTGTGCATACACCACGCAGGCAGTTGGCCAAGAGGCAGAAGGTTCTTTAAGTGAATTGCAATTATGAAAACTTTCTCTTGCATGAACCAAGTGTTGCTAATTCTTTGGGTGTGGCTGTACATGTGGTGACCAGGACATAGATGTCTGTCCCCAGTAGTCCTTAGAAATAGTCTTGGTGGCTTGGCAGTGGGATTAGAGGATTGGTTGGCCAGGAGGAAAGAGAACATACGGAGCAGAATGGGGGGTGGGGGTGGATATAGGAAGCAGGGGTGAACAGGTTGCATTTTTTGGGTAAAACTTCTGAATTGATCCTTTGAATGTGACATTTGGTGGGTTCTGTCATTGACTGTTCTTCTTCTGGAAGAAGCCTTGGTTGTTGTGGGTTATCTCTCCAGGGCCCCAGTTTAATTGCTGGACAACAGTCGATGAGGTTAGGTGTCCTGTGGGGACTGTAACCCTTGGGTTATTTCACTAGCATCTCAGAGCCCTATCCTTTGGGTCTTGACACTGTTTTTATCAGGGAACTGTCAGCCAGGAGTGGCCACCTCCCAGGGCCCCCACTGTCCACTGGAGTTGGAGGAGTGGAGACCTCTCTTCCTCCCAGGAAAGCCTGGCAGAGCACCTGGCACAGGCCACTCACTTGAGTGGGGTGGCTCTCCTTGGCCTGCCCCTCCTGCTTTCCTTGAACGAAACAGCCTTGGGAAAAAAAGGAGAAACTGCTCTTTTCTTCAGACCCTCGCAACGATGTCTGTGCTTGCTGACAGCCACCCACCTGTCTCCTGCCACCAAAATGACATCTGCTTCTCAGAGGCACGAGGCAGCCTGTGGGGGCCAGGCTGGCCTGGGTCCAGACTTTCCCACCTTACTATTTGGTAGCCACGCGACTTCAGCAAGGGCTTGGCGTTTACTGAATTTTTCCAAGTCTGGGCTTTCCTCTCACTAGGACCTACCTGCAAGGTTGTTGTCACCGTGCTGCTTGTGAAATGCTGGTATTGCTGTCCCTCACTCTCTAGCCAGAGGGTCTGTGGTGGAAGGAGATCACCCTTTTCTTGGAGTTAGGGCGGGGGGATTCCCCTGAGAAGAAGGTAGCATGGTGATCAAAGGGTCTTGGGGTTGCCAAAGAGAGAGATCCTGTGTGTGACAATCTTGCATGAAGGTTTGTTCTGTAGTGAAAACCACAGCCATGAGTAGTTGCTGGCCTCTTTGAGGAGAGTTCAGCTGGAGGGCTGTTATCCATACTTAAATCAGCTCAGAGTGATGGGCTTTGTGAGTTAGCCTGGAAACCCAGTCCTCGTGGCTAGCATAGTTTATCAGGGGAAATGCATCCTGAAGAAAGCCATTAGTTTTTTTTTTTTTATGTTTTTATTAGTGAGTGCATTATAATTATACATAGTAGTGGGATTCATTGTGATAATCATGCATGCACATAATGTAATGTGGTTCATTTCATTCCCAAGCACTTCTCCCTCAGTCCCCTTCCTCTACTGGTATCCTTTCTATTTATTTACTTTAATTGATGCATAATAATTATGCATAAGAGTGGGATTCATTGTGATATATTCGTACATGCACATAGCATAATTTGGCCAATTTAATTCCCTAATACCTAACCTTTCACACCCTTCCTCTCTCTGCATTGATCTCTTCTTTTACTCTATACTTCTCCCTTTTATTTTCATGAGACCCCTTTTTCATTCCTTTTCTTCTCTGGAGTTTCTGCATATGAGAGAAAACCTTTGATTTTTCTCAGTCTGGCTTATTTCACTTTGCAAGGTGTTCTCCAGTTTCATCCATTTACCAGCAAATGACATAACTTCATTCTTCTTTATGGCTGAGTAGAACTCCATTGTGAATATAGACCACATTTTCTTGATCCTTTCATCTGTTGACAGGCCCGTGGGCTGGCTCCACAACTTGGCTATTGTGAATTGCACTGCTGTAAACACAGGGATGCATGAATTACTATCATATGCTGATTTCCTTTTGGATAAATACTAAGGAGTGGAAGAGCTGGGTCATGTGCTGGAAAACCATCAGTCTTAAAAAATAAAAATAAAGGACTAGCAAAGGGTGTCCTGTTGACAAGGTAGTTTCACATTTTTCTTTTTTTACATATAAGCTGGGAACTGCATTTATGGGTTATAGCTTCACTTTAGCACAGCTGAAGGTGCTGAGCTCAGAGTCTTCTGAGCTTCATCTACCAGTGGCTCTTATAGTGCCATTTGTCCTGTGAGCATTGTGATAGAGGCCCCTCATTTTCTCCTCAGCCCTTCCCCAGAGGTTGCCGGTGACAACATCCTCATTGCTCAAGATACTTATAGCGAGGACTCAGTTTTCTATTTGAAAAAAAAGTGAATAAATGACACTTCAATAAAGCAGTACATTTATAGTGGCACCAAAACCTAGTTGTTTGGACTCTGCTGTTATTTAGTGCATCCAGGCTGAACAAGGTGTAGGAGTCTTCTGGAGAAAGAAATCTAACTTTCCAAGTGAGAGCACACTTCAAGAATCATTACTGCCTTCACACTTCTCTTTCTTCCCCCCTGTTTTGTTTTTGGCTGGACATTTAACCCAGGCCCTTTACCACTGAGCCACATCCCAAGCCCTATATCTTTTCTTAACAATACATAGCCACAATCATGATTTATCAATGTTTAGCAGAAAGACCTAGACTCTCTTGGGATTACATTCATTTTTTTTTCTTCTTAATTTAGGTAAACAAATTTATTTCAGTGGCTTTTCTGTTGAAACCAAAGTTTTGGATTTTGCAAATACTGTGTTTTGGTAATTCTGTTTTACAGGTTCCTTGTTATCCAGCCTGTTTTCTGATAATGCTTTTTCTTTATTTCATTTCCTATTTCTATGTGTCTCAGGCCTGCTGCCCTTGATCTGGAACCTTGTTTTACTTTTTATTACACCTTTATGCCTCATCTGCATGTACTTAATGTTTTGCATTTTTAAAATCGTCTGGTTTACTCTAGAAGCCAGAATGTCCTGGGATGTGTGCTCTGGATATTGTAATATCTGAATGCATGTCTGCCATTCATATATGGAAATACCCCAGTGGTACTTACAGGTAGATGGTTGCTTGGTGAAAGCAGGAGTTGGGCAGAGAGCGGTGGGGTGTCAAACCAGTTAGCAGTTATCCTGGATTCCACCCTTTCCACTCCCCCCTACATCTAACCTGTGTTCCATGTCCATGGGTGCTGTTCTAAAATTATCTCCTAAATCTGTCTAAGTTGCCCCCTCTCTGCTGTGAGCCCCTTTCCCTCTCCCAGGCAAGCTACCATTTGGCCTTGATTAGACATAGGCTATCTACAAGAACTTTCTGGGCTGGGGATGTAGCTTGGTGGTAGAACACTTGCTTGTATCAGTACTGTCCAGTAGAGTGGCCACTAGCTGCATGAAGCACAGTGAGCACTTAGTGTGTGGCGAGTGTGTGCAATTGAGGAACTGAACTTTTAATTTAACTTTGATTACCTGCCTGTGGCTACTGTATTGGACAGTGTGAAGCTAGACTGTACAGTAACCTCTTCACTGTATGCTTTCTTGACCTCTTCCCTATGATTCTTCCTCAGTAGCCAGAGTGATCTTTTAAGAATGTAGATGAGACTGGAAAGCCCTTCAGAAGCTGTGCATCCTGATTAGAGTGAAGCCGAGCTCCTCTTCTACCCATTCTACTGTCTTTCCTATTCCTAACCTCCCTCCTTTCTCCTCATTTCCTTTTCTCTTATCCAGTGAACTTCTATTCCCTCCACCTTATTGTGTGTTAGCATCCACATGTCAGAGAGAACATTCGGCCTTTGGTTTTGTGCCCAGCCCTTTTAAATATTTTATTTAGAAACAGAGTCTTGCTAAGTTGCTGAGGCTGGCTTTGAACTCGTGATCCTCCTGCCTCAGCCTCCCAAACCGCTGGGATTGCAGGTGTGTGCCACTGGTCCTCTTATCCCTGCCAGAAGTTATCTTCTACATCTTTTTTGTTTATTTTTTCTCTCCCCTAAGGAGATGTAAACATAAGGGCAGGGCCTTGCTGTGTCTCTATTGTCATTTGTGGATTGTGGAGGGACTGAAGCCCTCGCTGCCCCACATCCATCAACTTCTCTTGTCCCCTGGAGGTGACAAGACAGCATCCTTCTCTTTCACAGCTTGTTTTCCAGATTCCACACCTGTCACCCACTTCTGCAGTTGAGGATGGCTTCCAGCTGGGGTAGTGTTCTCCATCAGTTTATTTTTTTTCTCAGTTGTAATTACATTCTTTTCTCCCTCCGAGATTATACTCCTTATTACCTCTATTTTACTTGTACATTCCCAGATTTCCTTAGCTACAAATCTCAAGATAATCTCTTAGTTATTTCAACCATCATTTTTTTTGAGGGGTACCAGGGATTGAATTCAGGGCCACACAACCACTGAGCCACATCCCCAGCCCTATTTTGTGTTTTATTTAGAGACAGGGTCTCACTGAGTTTCTTAGCGCCTCACTTTTGCTGAGGCTGGCTCTGAACTCCAGAGCCTCTGCCTCAGCCTCTCGAGCCTCTGGGATTATAGGCACGAGCCACTGCTCCCATACTTTTTTCTTCTTTTAAATATTTTATTGTTGGTGGCCCTTTATTTATTTTTATGTGGGGCTGAGAATCGAACCCAGTGCCTCACACATGCTAGGCAAGCGCTCTACCCTGAGCCACAACCCCAGCCCTCAACCCTACTTTTTGAGTATAAGAATATATAGCGGGCTGGCGATGTGGCTCAAGCGGTAGCGCGCTAGCCTGGCAGGCGTGCGGCCCGGGTTCGATCCTCAGCACCACATACAAAAAAACGAAGATGTTGTGTCCGCCGAGAACTAAGAATAAATAAATGTTAAAATTCTCTCTCTCTCTGTCCCCCTCTCTCTCACTCTCTCTTAAAAAAAAAAAAAGAATATATAGCACCTCAAAGCTGTGCAATTGGGTTGCTGAAACCAGGGAAATCAAATAAAGGGAACATTCAAAGACTATATTTGGGTTCTAAATACATTCAGTTAAGAAAACTTTTATTTATTTTTTTTAATTAAAAAAATCCATTCTTGAAGAACCTAAAAATGCCAAAAGACAACATGAAAAACATCCTACCTTATCCTTCCATGTTGAGATAACGTCATCATATGCCAGGCAGAGGGAACATCTTGTGTGTGTTATAACATCCCAATGCTGTTTATTTTACCTTCTTTGTTTATTCAAAAAAATACAACGCACATATTTTCTATCAGTAAATGTTCATGCAACGTCAATTTTAAGTGGCTGATGAGTATCGCCTTTCAGGGATATGCCATAAATTATTAATCATTCAGATCACTACCTTTCAAGACTCCAAAAAAAGCAAATTTAGTTAATCTTTTCTTCTTCTTCTTCTTCTTTTCTAAACAGCTGATGTCTCGAAAACACCATGCCCTTGTCCCTTGTCTCTTTTGCAAGGGAGTGTGAGTCACAGTGCTCCATGGTGTTAGTATGCAGTTTGTGCTGGATGTGGATTTATTGTGACTCCATCTCCCCACCTCATGTTTCTCTTTATGGCAGTGACCTCTTGTTTTGCACAGGAGACTCCGTCCTGTGGTTATGAAAACAAGCACTGCTCACGACTGTTTCCTGAGTGCATTGCTCACATGTGCTCATTCTCTCTTCCTGTCTCCAAGAAACACCAGGGTAAACAGAGTTCTCTGAACACCTACTGATTGACAATGCTGTGTATTTTTATTTAAAATGACTGTTCACTTGCTACTTTGAAACGCGTAACCTTGACCTTTGTATTCCAGAATGTTTTAGCATTCTCTTAAATGGCAGGCAATTTGAAAGAAATGACCTTGTCCTTGAAGTTGCTTCTGAATAAGTGTAGGGTAATACAATGCAAGTAGTAATGTACCTGTGTATATTGAAACGCACTGGAGCATGGGATTTAGCAGTATGCGGGCTTCTGGTGCTGCTCCTGTCTCTTCTGGTTTGATCCTGCCAATGGGAGATGTTTCAAAGGGAATGTTATAGAGCTCCAAGAACTGTTTTTGGACTTTCTTATTATTTTAGGTGTCAAAATAAGTCTTGCATCTTGGTCAAATTTTTGGTTGTTGCATTATGAAAATGATCATTAGAATCCTAGTTAGATTGAGCAGAGAAGTGCACCTTGGTCATTCTCGTCTGGGTGTCCCCTGAAAATAGGAGCCTGACAGCGTTCAGGGTCTGAAGATGCCATCCACTGTCCTGAGGAATCACTCTAGGCCGACTTGGTCCCAGTAGGTAGAAGGGCTACAGCAAGGTAAACAGAGTTCTCTGAACACCTACTGATTGACAATGTGGTGTATTTTTGTCCAGACTTCTGAAAGTGACCATAGCCAGAGAGACCTGAAAAGCTAGCTGGACCTCATCAGGCTGTTTTTCCACACTTGGCCATCCCTTGAATTTTGATGGTCCCTATTGTTTAGTTTAGCCAAGAGGTAGGTACCAATGCCCAGAGTAAGTGTTTAGAAATTTCTGCATCAATTTGACATTGCAGCCACATCCAGGTGTGTGATCAGTGGATTTGTTTGAACAGAGTAGAGATGCATTTGGATTTTGTGGCACTCGTGTGCGAGAAAGTCCATACCTGGTCCCATCTGTGACTGAGTCATGTGCAGTGGGACCACACAGTAAATGAAAAACACAGCAAAGCAGGTTTGTCATGCAGCGCAATAGTTTGGGAAGCACTACTCCAGACCAACAAGAAATAGTTGGGGGTGCCAGGGAAATAGCTCAATTGTTTTGTTTGCCTCTCATGCACAAGGCCCTGGGTTCAATCCCCAGCACCACCACACACACACAAAAAAAATCAGTTTCACTTCAGACCTTTTTCACTGTGTGGCCTCCCTCCCTTTGTCCCCTTTCCCACTTGTCAGCTTGATGTTGCTCCTTTCATTGACATTATTTTTCTGCATGCATTTTACATGACCCTATACACATTTTTATACGATTATGCACACTTAAGTTCATCACTTAAAATAACATTATCATATTCTATTGTGTTTTAACACCATAGTATCTTAGCCCCTCTATCTGGGACCATTGTTACCTTTTCTTTTTAAGAAATAGTGCAGCTGTGAATATTTTTGTACAAATTAGCATCCCCCCCCCCTTTTTTTTTTGTTCCTGACATCTGTACCCAAAGAGATATCCTGCATCAGAAGGTCAGTTTTCTTGTTCTCTAGAAGAATCTGAACTGATTTATATTGTGGGAGTACATTTTTAGGTCTTCTCTGTGATTTTAGGCTGTGCAATTTTAATTTTTGCTGGTTTAGTAGGCATATATATGTGTCTACATATATATGTGCCCTGTGATGATTTGATTTTTTATATTTTTATATTTTGGCACATTTTAAAATCAAATGTGTGAAAATCTCTTATCAAGGTGAACTTGAATGTTGATGTCTTGTAATTTTATCAGGTCTTACATAGTTTGGATATGAGCTTCTGGTCATGATAGATTACATCTTTCCCTTTTCTGTTATTGTTTTCTGTTTGTCCCATGACATTTTTAGTGTAAAACTCTTTTATTAGTGTTTACATTTTAATACTGAGTTATGTCATCTCTGATGATATCCTTTATTCTTGGCCAGAAATTATTTTCTACTTTAGAAGTAGAATAAAAAGAGTATTCTGTTATTTTCTAGGCTGTTTTTAAATTTTTTTTTTTTACTTTAGAAGTGTTGGGGCTGGAGTCTAGGGCCTTGTGCACACTGAGCATGTGCTTTACTACTGAGCCATATTGGCCCCCTTCTGTCAACTTTTATTAGTGATATTTTTCCCTTTTGTTTCTTACGGTTTGACATATATTAAGCAATTATCACAAAATGTATCTATTTCTGGACTTTATATTTTATGGTATCATTTATTTTAAAAATCAACTTAATATGTATTTCATTTTTAATGTTTTATGTTTATTTTATCGTTTTGTGGTACTGGTGATTGATCCCAGGGTCTTGTGCTTGCTGAACACTTGTTCTATCATTGCACTATACCCTCAGCTATGATGCAGTGTATTTTTTGGTAAGGTTTATGACTATGACAGAGAACATGTTTATTTTTTAAAAAACTTTTGAAAACACCTAATCAAATGTAATATGTTGTCTTTTGTTAAATGACCTTCTAATTTTATCTAAATGATCTCATTTTAAGAGGAAAATCTAGAAGCACATGCTATATAATAGTTTATGGGTTTTATTGCATACTATTTTGCAGACAAGTTTTAAAAATCCATTTGCAAGTGTTTGTTACTAGTATATAAAATAGCCATTTACTGTTATCAGTTAACTCATATCCTATGACCTTGCTAAATTCACTTATTTCTTCATAATCTTTATATCTTTTATCTCTGTCTTTACTCTTATTTGCCTTTTTTCAATCTACATGCTACAGTAACAGGCACATAGTTGAACTAATACTGTTACAATGTTCTTGTTGTGACAGGACTCCTCCATAGCCTGGTTTATAAACCACAGATACAGTGGTGGAGATTTTCATTATTAGAAACTTTAAAAAAATTAATCCTGAGTTATTGGAACTTTAAAGATTACTTTTTATATATTTGCAATGAGCATTAACATCTGTTTTGATATTATCATTTGTGTTCTACTGAAATGCAGTATAAGGAATTTTGATAGGTTGTTTGACAGGTGTTTCAGAAGTCCGTTTTTTGTTATCGGAGGGGTGAGATTAACAGAAGCTTAATGAAATCCACTTCCTTGGAGGAAAGGTGTCTGCTTTCATAGCTTGTGTTTATAGAGAAGAATGCTAAGCAAAGTGAAAAGAAAAAAAAAGAGAGAGAGAGAGAGAGATGAAATTGAGATTGAGAATTAAGTATCAAAATGTGAACAGTATCTTTGCTCGTTTTAGTATTGTGTCTTTAATTCAATAAAGTTATGTGCTTTGAAATGAGAGAAAAACATAAATAGATTCAAATCTAACCCTGACAATTCCAAGCTGTGTGAACTTGGGAAAGTGATTTATCCAGAGCGTGTTTTGTTTGTTTGTTTGTTTTTAAATTATAAAGATGAAAATACTTATAAGCAGCTTGAGTGGTTAGTATTAGAAATAATATACCAAATGTAGATGGCACATATTGTGCACCTAGTAAACCTAGCTAGGATTATTATAGGACTCTACCCTTTATTATTTACTTTTCAAGTTATTTATTTATTAAATTGTTATAATTTTATTCATATTTATTTATTCATGTGTACACAAATGAAGGAAGCAATATCTTTGAAGAACCCTGTCCTTCTAAAAATATCTAACACTTTGTGTTCCTGGACACTTGCACTGATGAATGTGGAGGAAAGTGATTCAAATATGACAGTGACTGGGGCTGGGGATGTGGCTCAAGCGGTAGCATGCTTGCCTGGCATGCGTGCAGCCCGCGTTCGATCCTCAGCACCACATACCAACAAAGATGTTGTGTCCGCCAAAAACTAAAAAATAAATATTAAAAAATTCTGTCTCTCTTCTCTCTCTTAAAAAAAATACTTTAAAATATGACATTGACAATGATGTCAGACCCTTTGCCAAATTTCTTTCCCTTTCTCTCCTTACCCCCTTTTGAAGAGTCAGACAAGCCTGTTATTTTCCAGGGTCTCTGAGGCTCTCACCTGACTGTGAAGGTTGTCTGCATTTGCTAAATGGAGGGCTCAGCTGTCCAGGAACACCCGCCACTCAGGGCTGGACTGTGAGTCATTGGGGGTCACTGCAGATCACTGCAAGAGCCAAGGGGACGTTCAGCAGGCTTTGTCTCCAAGATTTCTCTCTCTTTCCCTTCCCTTTTTCTGACTTCTTGGCCAGGCATCCTTGGCTAATGTTATATCCTGTCTCTTTTTTCTAGAACTCTGAAGGTGGACTCTATGTATGCATGAATACATTCTTGGCCTTTGGAAGGGAACACGTTGAAAGACATTTTCGAAAAACTGGACAGAGTGTGTACATGCACCTGAAAAGACATGTGCGAGAGGTGAGATGAACATTTTTGGAGAACTTGATTTGATATCTTCTCTGCAGCATTGTCTTAGCATGTTTTATCATACAGAGAGTTTACTATGCCTGCATAAATTCTGATTCTCCTGGATGATGGAATTAAAAACTGTACTGTTTGTAGAAATGCATGGATTGCCCCCAAACCTAATCTTAACCAGTTTTCTTTTCTTCCTCTAGACCTCTGATTGGAGTTGTCTTAACATGAGTTAAGACAAGGATTGACTGGGTAGAAAAATCAATTTAAGTTTAACTGGGTACGGTGACACATTGCCTCTAATCCCAGTGACTCAGGAGGCTTCGAGTTTGAGACCACCAGCCTTAGCAACTTAGCAACGAGGCTGTAAGCAACTTAGTGAGGCCCTGCCTCAAAATAAAAAATAAAAAGCGTTGGGGATGTGGCTCAGTGGTAATGTGCCCTTGGGTTAAATCCTCAGTGCTAAAAATATATAAATAAATTTAAAAATGTAGAAAAGTATAGAAAATAATGCCGGAGATACTTATCATAGACCCCAAAGTTAGAACTGAAAACATTAAATGCTTTTGCTTCAGAATAGTTTTTTCCTCCTTTTTTTAAAAAAATATTTTTTATTGATGGATTATAACTATTCCATAATAGTGGGATCATTATACTTTTTTTTCCTTTTTTTTAAATTGATAGGAATGTAGCTTTCCTTCCCTCCTAGGTGAAAGAATCACACCATTACTGTGAATCACTTTTTCTCATTCTCATACATGTCATTATATTTATTTAAATATGTGTATTCACGAACAATGCATGGTATAACTTCATGTATTTAAAGATGTAGATACATGCGATCACACTTCTACTTATATTTCTGTGTAGTTTTCCCTCTCAATGTTGTTTTGGAATCTATCCATGTTGAATTGCATCTGGATATACTTAGTTATTTTAGTAGTTATTTGGTATTCCATCTTATGAGTACCTTGTAATTTATACTAGTCTCATTGATAAAGTTAAATAGTTTCTTTCTTTCTTTCTTTTTTATTTCCTATTATAAACAATGCAACAATATGTACACTTCTCCTAGGAGTACACATGCAAGATTTCTTTAGGAAATATATCTTAGAAATGGTATTGCTGGCTTATGAGTGCATTTATCTTTATTTTTATTAGATGAAGATAAATGCCTCCCTAGAGTGATTACACCAACTTGTTCCCCTGTCTGCAGTGATTTTGAATTACTGTTTTCCCATACGCTCACCAGCCCTTAGCCAGACTTTTTTTTAATCATTATTTTAAAAATATTTATTTAGTTGTAGGTGGACACAACACCTCTATTTCATTTCCATGTGATGCTGAGGATTGAACCCAGTTCTCCACGCATGCTAGGCAAGCGCCCCACCCTTGAGCAACAACCCCAGCCCATAGCCAGACTTTTGATTTTTGCCAGTCTATTGGTTATGAATTGACACCTAAATATTTATCATTTACTTTTTTGGGGGTTGAACACCTTTTTGTGTATTTATTGTCCATTTTATTGTTTTCTTTTTTTCCTGATTTGCCTATTTATGTTTTTTTGCCTCTTTTTTTTGTGGTTTATCTTTTTCTTTGTAAGTTTAATGAACTCTTTTTTCATTCTGGGTACCAAATCTTTGCCTGTTATATGCAAAATTTTCTTATGGTCTGTGGTTTATCTTTTGTCTTTTTACTTTTTTTTTTTAAATGGTAAGTGGTAGATATCCATGTATTTTTTTTTCTACATTTTTTTATGGGTACATTGTAGCTGTATATAATGATGGGATTTGTTGTTACATATTCATACGTGTACACAATATAACAAAATAATTTGGCTGATAGTCTTTTCACATTTTTTATGAAAACAATTTGTGGAGTTTTAAATTAAATTATAGTCAGGTTTACTAAACTTTTTTTTCCTATAAGTTATGCTGTTTGTATCTTTTCTAAAAAACTGTTTCAGAACTGAAAGTCATAAAGATATTTCTTCTAGGAGTTTGATTTTTAAAGCAAGTATATGCATATGTGTATGAGAGTGTTCTAAAATTTTAAGTTTTGAAATTTTGTATAATTTATTTTCATATTTGTATAATCTATTTTTTTCTATGTCAATAACTGGCTGTCCCACTACTAATAAAGCATTGCTTTTCAGAATGGCTGATTCATGGTGCCATCTTTTTTTTAAATTTTTTTTTTTTACTGTAGATGACAAGATACCTTTATTTTATGTGGTGCTGAGGATCGAACCCAGTGCCTCACACATGCTAGGCAAGCACTCTGCCACTGAGCTCTAGCCCCAGCCCCTATGGTGCCATCTTTTTTATATTGTAGCTTGACATTCATACTGTGGTCATATTGGGACTCTTGCTTGTGTTCTATCTTATTTGTCTCAGCATATCTGGTAGCGCAAGCACTCTTTACATGTTTGTTTTCTCCCCAGAACTTTGTTGGGTATTTTTGGACATTTATTTTTCTAAAATGGATTTTGGAATCAGTTCATCTGGGTAAAAAAAGTCCTACTGTGATTTCGATCACAGTCACATTGACTTCATAGATCAACCTATAATCCACATTGCAAGGATTATTGCTGGGAGTTTCATGAGGGCCTGGACTTTGTCTGCTTTGTTCATTTCTGTGTGTTACCTTGAATAGTTCTTAGCATACAGTAGGTGTTTCACAGATATTTATTGAATAGCTATTTGACTGGACTTTTCTCTACTTATTCAGGTCTTTTATTTTGCTCAATAATATTTTGTAATTTTTGGTAAAGGGACTTATATTTTGTTAGTTTTTTAGGAAACTTATAATTTTTGTTACTAACGTGACCGCTTTTATTTCTTACAAGTTTTGTTACTTATTGATGTTACAAATTTTGTTACTTATTGATGTTGTGTTATATAATTGGTTAATGATTGGGTATGTTATATAGTCCTAATAGTTTGTAGACTATTTTTCATCTTCTAGTCAGTTTTGATTTGAATTTTATTTAGTCTCTTACCTTTGCCTACCTAATTGATCTTGGTTTAACAGAAAGGCCAGGAGGTCAGATAAGTCACACATTCAAAGATTAGCTTTAAAATAATTTAATTTGGGCCTGACATATGAGATTTACATTCACTACAACTGTTAGGTCCTAAATGGCAATTCTTTTTTTGTGTGTGTGTGTGTGTGGGGTGTTGCTGGTATGGGGTTTGAACTCAGGGGCACTCTACCACTGAGTCACATCCCCAGCCCTGGTTTCTATTTTATTTAAAGATATGGTCTCACTGAGTTCCTTAGCACCTTGCTGTTGCTGAGGCTGGCTTTGAACTTGTGATCCTCCGGCCACAGCCTTCTGATCTGCTGGGATTACAGGTGTGCGCCACCATGCCTGGCTCACACAATTCTTATGAAGTCTACTTTGTCCCATATATCTTAGTGTAGGGTGATGAGCTTTTAAGACACTCACAGGGGTTGGGAGATGGAAAGGAAAGGAAAAAAAAAAGAAAGAAAAACTGAGGCCCAGAGACTTAGTAAGTTGTTCAAGTTTACAAAACCTGCAGCAGCGTTTTGGAATGCTGATTATTTTTTATTATTATCAGTTCTGCCTCTGAAATTTTAAGTTAAACATTTTACTCTTTGGCAACAACCTCTACTCATTTTGACTTTTACTTGTTCATTTCTATTTTGATCTGTTCTGCCTCCTTGAGTCCCCTGGGCCTGTGACTTGTTTAGCCTGCCTTTCATGTCTTATGACAATAAATATTCTGTCATCTACAGTCCCCTTAATTGATATGTATCCTCTTGTCTTGCCTCCTTAATTATCCACCAGAACCCCAGTTAGCCCATTTAAGTCTCCCTCTGTTTCCATACACAGATTGCAGGAAACTCCACAGCACCATGGGGTTTGGGACTATATTGTCTGTTTTGCATTACTGTAACAAAATACCCGAGGAAAGATAGCTTTATATAAAAAAAGAGTTTTATTTAGCTCATAGTTTTGGAGGCGGAAAGTCCAAAATGCATTGCACAAGATCTGGAAAGGATCCCATGGCCAATGACTGATGGCAGAGTGCATGAGGGGGGCAGAAACCTGTTTTGGGAGACTAATTCCTACAGTCCCTTCTGTAGGAATGGAGATCTAAGGAGAGACGTTTAAAAAGGTTTTACCACTGCCCAGTACAACCCTGAAGACCAAATCTCCAAAGCATGAACCTCTGGGGACTTTGGGCAAGTAACATCAAAGCATCTCAGGGACCAGGTCAAATTTCTGGGCTCCTCCTTCTGTTGAGCCCTCGTACTCTCTCTGTCCTCTCCTACTGCCCTGAGTAGCCACTCTGAATGTTGGCTACCTTCCTCAAGCCTTTACTAGTACTTACTGTTCTCAGAAAATTATTTTGACTTATACTTTGGAGAGAAAACAGGGGCCCTGGACAGGCATCCACATAATTTCTTTTATGGAATTCCTCTCCATGTTTTCACCTCTGTTCCCTCCCATCTCAGCAGGAGGATTCCCATCTCTCCTCAGGAAACTTGTTTCTTCATTATTTCTGCTCTCTCTTATAGCCTCAGTGTCTTCTGGCTTATTTTCTTCTGCCTAAAACAGAACACTTCACCAAACCGCCCCTCCAGTTTGTGCCCTCTTGTAGGCATCGCGTCCTTCAACTGAAGCGTCTCTAGAGACGGTTCTTGTGGTCTCCTCTACATCTCCCTTTAGGGACTCTCTGTAGTCTGATTGATTTCGTTAATCCACCCAGAGTGCCCAGGAGGTGGGTGAGCTTGTGGCCACCATGGATGGATACATTTTAGCTCTAATGTTGCGTTTTTTTTTTTTTTTTTTTTTTGGGTGTGTGAATATTTGAGTTTGTTCTTCCCGTGGAACTGTTCCTCCTCGGCTTCCTTTGGTACCATCATGTCTTAGCTTCCTGCCTCCTTTCTGACTGCCTTCTCCCCGTGTTTTAAACGAGCATCTGTTCCTTCTTTCACCCCTGTAGTTAGTGGTCTATCCTAGGATGCCATTTGATCATCCTGCCTTCTTTCTCTGAAAGATGCTCTTCCTCACATCGGTGTCACCCACATCCTTGTGCATTCACTCCCTGAGCTGATGGCTTCCAAATTAACACCTCTCCAGAGCTAAGGATCTGACCATCCAACTGTGACCTGGATTTTTCTTCTCCAATATAGCATAGGCTTCAGGTACATATATCAAGTTCAGTGTGCCCAGACGCACAAATTATCCTCTTTCTCAAAATTGTCCTTCCTCTTGAATGCCAGGTCCTAGACATCCTTGGGGCTCACTTTCCTTCTTCTCTATTTGGTGATAAAGTCTGGTTATTATCTGGTTTTCCCAAATAGCTCTGAAGTCCATCCTGTCCTCTTCATGTTTCCTCTTCTCATCTGAGTGTTCAATGTCCCTGGAAAGAACTGGCACAGTGGCTTTCTGACTGATTTTCCTTCCTTTAAACTGGCTGCCGTTGGTCCCTTCTAGTCTGCACCCTCCCCTAGAGTGATCTTTCCCAGTGCATAAATCTGTGCATCTTGGCATCCTGAAGCTGCAGTCTCTGATGTGTCACCCTGGGAATGAGGCATTTGGCCTCAGTTCAGACTTTTGCATGATTACAAGGTGCTCATTATCTGGTCCCCACAGCCTTTATAACCCTCACTCTTACTCCAGCAACTTCATGCTCTGTACCTGGCAAACCACTCTCCTTTCTGGAACACCCTGAGATTTCATGCCTTTGTGTATGCTCTTTTCTCTGTTTGGGATGCCTTACTTCAACCCTTATTCCTTTTTTACCTATTGTACTCTCTGTGGTCAAAATACCCATCTGTCCATCCGTCCGTCCATCCATCCATCCATCCATCCATTCATCCAAATATTTATGAGTAGCTGCTCTTTGCAGGTACTGCTGTTCTTGTTACATGACCAGCCCTGCCCCTACGCCTACTCCAGATGAACCAAGCATTTCCTCCTCCTTTTAATATGATTGTACCTTTTAAAAAAATTTGTCTTGATTCTTGCCACAATTTATTTATTTATTTATTGGTGGTTGTTTACGTATGTTTCCCTACACTGCTGGTGAGCTCAAGAGATGGAATGTGTCTTCATTCAGTTTGTACCCTGATCCTTAGCATAGAATCTGACACCCGGGCACAGCCATATTTGATGGTAGCGTAGTTCTCAAACCCTGCCGGTTTCCACTGTGGAATGATGTAGGAGCAGAAGCATAGGTGATGGTCTTTAGGGGGAAGTCCAACCCCCTACTCCCAAGTCTTTGCATGTATCTCACCATCAGGGAGAGCCCCATGTCCTAGGAAGTCTTCATGCAGCCTCTTTCCTTTGTTCTGCCTCCACCATCATGCAGAAATAGGGGTGGGGGTGGGGGTGGTGAGATTGGAACCATGAAGAGGACACCATAAACTGCCATCAAGATTTCAGGTTATCTTCAGGATTGTTAAGTGAACCTTTGGTTCCATTTCATCTCTTTTTGAGGAAGGTGAGTGGAGGGGAGGGGAAGGATTCTAAGAGAGGAGACATGTATTTGGCCTCAGTATTTGGAGGAACAGGTTTTTGAAAGCTTAAGTATTCCATAATTTCGTTATTCCCAAGATGTGAATAGTAAGCCTTAGAAGAAGCTATAAAATCTTAATCTGAGAAGCACAAAAATGAGTTGGCCTTCAATATCAAATATTGATTGAAAGATGATCTTCCTCACATTGGTGTCACCCACGTCCTTGTTCATTCACTCCCTGAGCTGATGGCTTCCAAATGAACACCTCTCCAGAGCTAAAATGAGTTGGCCTTCAATATCAAATAATGAAATGTGGGAAAGTAGACTTAGGACTCCTAAAACACATTAAAGCTGTAGAAAGTGCACAGCAAAACCCTGACACAGTAGCCACTTGGAAGGATCCTGGGGTTGGTGCCACATGCTACAATCTGTTGGAAACATGCTATTTTCTAATAACTGAAAAAAATATACAGTGTGGACATGGTTTTCATCATTGGATGCAAAAGTTATGGTAGTTCTATCTGAGAATCAAGCTACTTGTGTGAGCATCAGATGAATGACCTCTTAGTCCCACTGCTTCTCAGGCATTTGTTCATTGCTGCTGCTGACTTTCACCATTGGCAGAAAATATCTAAAGCTTAGGATCACAGCCACCTGATGGTGCTGCAGAAAGCTTGAGGGAGGCTGGATTGAGGCTTCATATGACAAGGGTATCAGAGATGCACATTGATATTTGTCAGATCTTTTAATAATAGTTGTAGAGAATGCCTAGGACCAAGCTCTGGGGATCCCCTGAGTAAGCAAGGGAACAGGACTCTGACTTCTTGGAGTCACCATTGTCTTTTCCTTTTGTCAGGCGTGACAGGAGACAGCCTCTCTTTGGAGGCCTCTTTCCCAGTCCTCTTGGCAGCACTTGCTAATTGAAACCCAAGCATCTACTTCATCTTGATCCCTGGTTACCACCTCACTTTCCAGAAAAGTTTTCTTTATAACTTGGTGAAAATAATCAGGTGGGACCATAGCATTGCCCTCTACCTACCTGCATGGAACTGGGTCCAGTTCCTGTTTATCCTGGAATTTCTAGATCGGGTTGACTATTTCCCCTAAAAATTGGGAACCTCTGAAATATACACACACACATGCACGTGCACACATACACACACACACACACGCATGCACGCACACTCATATATATATTTTTTCTCAAACTTTATTCTGTAGGATGCATTTTAATGATCTCTTTATCTTTTTTTTTCCCCCAGAAGGTAAGAGGGGCATCTGGTGGAGCTTTGCCAAAAAGGAGGAATTCCAAGATTTTTTTAGGTAATGTAAATCATTGTCAGCAGTTTCCTCAGATTTCCTCTGTGTGTATGTGTGTGCGTGTGCATGTCTGAATTACAGTAATTATAGGTTCTTTATTGTTCTACAATATAAGGATGACAGGCTCAAATTAAATCAAGAGGCTCTGACTCCACTTTGCATTTACCTGGTGGTGATGGTTGCTTTGGCACCCTTAGTTGGCTCTAGTGCTTTGAAGTGATTATGTTTATAGTGACTAGAGTCACTTGAGAACCTAGCTCTGGTCTCTCTTTTCATTGACTTGGAAGAAGAGCCAGTTTTTCTTTTTTTAAAAAAAAATTAGCCTGGGCTGGGGATGTGGCTCAAGTGGTAGCGCGCTCACCTGGTATGCGTGCCGCCCGGGGTTCGATCCTCAGCACCACATACAAACAAAGATGTTGTGTCCGCCAAAAACTAAAAAATAAATATTAAAAATTTCTCTCTCTCTCTCTCTCTCTCTCTCTCTCTCAAAAAAAAAAAAAATAGCCAAACTGCAAGTTTTTGGATTTCAGCAGTTTGTCCATTAATGTCCCTTTTTGATTACACAACCCAGTCCAGGATCCCACTTTGTATTTAATTTTCATGTGTCCATCACCTTTTCCAATCTGTGATAGTTCCTCAGGCTTTCTTTGTCTTTAATAATTGTGACACTTTTGAAGACTATTTCAGTTATTTTGTAGATTTTGCCTCACTTTGGGTTTGTTTGATGTTTTATCATGAAAAGTCTGAAGTTATGTATTCCTGGGGAAATTTCCACAAAAGAAATGTGTCCCTCTCAGTGCATGCTATCAGGAGGTACATGACGTTGGTATGGCTTCATGCTGGTGATGTTGAACTTGATCACTTGTTAAGGTTGTGTCTACAGGGTTTCTCACTGTGAACTTATAATGTAATTAATAAATACCTTGTGGATCCTTTGAGACTAAACTAATGTCATACTTTCTTAGAGTTTTTAAAAAATTGATTTTACCATCTATGAGTGGATCTTGCTTGTAATAATTATTACGGGGTATTTGTCTAATGGTGGTATTTTAATTTCCCTAATTCAAGAACAGTCAGTTTTGCTTATGTTGACTTCTATATCATAAAACTGTGGTCATATTTCATATTAGGCTTCTGATATAGTTTCCTCAGGAGAAAAAAATGATTCGATGTTTGACCAACCAGTTTACATCTCTTATTTGAAAGAAATCTCAAAATTGCTTGAATAGTATGATTTCATTTTGGTAAACAAAACAAAACAATTAAACAAACAAAAAATATATATAGTGTATATATGTATATGTGTACATATATGTATGTTTGTATGCATGCATGTATGCATATGATTGTCTTTGTATGTACATATGTGTATATATACACACACCCATATATAAATATATAAATGGGAGACTGGAAGAATGTACTCTAAATTGTGAACAGTAGCTCCTTCCTGGTGATAAAATGATTCTGATTTTTTAATTTGTATTTAAACTTTTCCATAACAAATATATGTTATCATTGCAGTGAAGTCTCATGCATTATTTGATAAGTAGACTCACTGAAACAGTCATGGAGCTGAGTTTCCTTCCTGGTTTGATTCTCAGTTACTCTGTGCTAGGCCCAGTTTTGCTGTCTTCTCTCCTGCTTTCCAGCTCTGGGTTTTCTTTAGAAGGCTTATTTGCCGTTGCTTTTTCCACCCTGGTCAGTCTTTCCCATTTCTTAATGTGCCCCAATCAACCAACAACCCAAACCAGCCTTGCTGAAATGATTGAATGCATTGTGATGCTCTGGTTTTTATTTAGTCTTTTGGTTCCTTCCACTGATACATAGTTAATGTGAAATCTGAATTAAATGACATCAGTATGAACTTCTTGAAGGTAGAAATAATTTAACATTTTGACATACTGTTGCTACATATTTATTTATTTTTGGTTGAATGAAGTTAGCAAAACTCTTAGCCTTTATTTAAACTTTGTGTCTTTTACTGAAGAGACTTTGAAGTTGCTTTTTTTTTTTTTAGTAATTATTTTGATATAGAGGAAATTGTCAAGTCACTATTTAAAAAATTTATTTAACCAATTTAACCAAATAGAGGAAAGGGACCAGGGGGAGGAAAGAAGGGAAGGAAACAGGGGGTTCCTGGAAATGAAATTGACCAAATTATATTTTATATTGTGTGCATGTATTTTTATATGATGATGTAAAAATGAATCCCACCATTATGTATAGTTGTGATATACCAATAAAAATTAATTAAAACTTAAAGGTAAGCTCTGAGTTTTTGTACTTTACACTCCATGGGCCCCTTTGATTGTTACCCATCATTTCATTTCGATAGGACTTTTCTTACTAGCCACTCTGTTCAATCAACATTCTGTGACTCAGAAGACTACAGGATATATCTGAAACTCAAAGCCCAGCCTGAGTGTTCTGTTTGGACTATGTTCATTTTTAAAAAATTTAAACTGGAATGGCATTAGCTCTCTGGGGCTTTCCCTAGACCCCATTTCTCCCTCTTGTTTTACTCTCAAGTGTATTTACGTTAGTGCCTCCATCTGTGTAAGATCTTAGTGTTGCAGGCTTTGAGTGACAGTTTTCTCCACCACTGCTTCTCATGTTCCAGGAGCAAGCATTTTTCTCTTTTCACACTAATCACAGCTCTTGAGTTCAAGTAGATATATCCTGTAGTGGTAGGTCCTATTAGGATTATTTCCAGTTTATGTAACAGAAAGCTTTAGATATTGGCAACTTTAAATAAGATTCGTGCTTATTTCTCTCATGTGAAAGATATTGGGAAGCAGTTAAGTACAGGATAATGGGATGGCCACGTGTTCATTAAGGATCTTGATTTTCTGTATATTTCTGCTTTATCCTCCCATCTTGGCCTGTGACTTCCAACCTCATGGTCATTTGGCCCAAAGTCGGTTTAGGGACTCCAACCATCTCCTTCCCATTTGGAAAGCAAAAAAGAGGAAGGGGGAAGGAAAAGAAAAAAAATGTAATTTTCCAGTGTAATTACCTGCTTTTTGTCTGACTTTTCAAAGATCCCCACGTGGAGTACACCTCTCTGATCAGAACTTGGTCACACCCTGCTGCAGAAGAGACTAGAAAATAAAGTCTACTAACTGCTTCACTGAGTGAAGTTGGGGGTTCTTACTAAACAGAAAAGGGAGCACAGGTAGTAGGAGGCAGCTAGTAGCTTCTGCCATACACATTTCCTTTTTTGAAAGGGACATTAGGGTCATCTCTTTATAGAGGGGAAAAGAACTCAGACCTGTTTGGCAATTTCTTTTCATTTCTTTGACTGGGAAGCACCATCTCACTAGTTCTGAAATGTAGTTGTTGGGATACCCTGCCTTCCCCTTCATAAAGCAGACGTAGATGGCCAATGCTTTATTTTGGATTGAAGATTTTTTTTTTTTCCTCCCCTTCCATTCCCCTGATGATTGTGTGAATAATTCCTTTTCCAGTGACTCAACAGTGACATTATAAATCACTGTTTGATTACAGCCTTTAATAATGATTTTGTCAGGGAGGTTGAGGCCTTTAGCTGGTACTGAACAGCTGGCCCGAGCCTCCTGCGTGTCATCCGCCTCTCAGTGGACAAGTCATCCTTCCTCTGAAACACTTTGATATCCATTCAAGTGAAATGACCTCATCTCCAGGCTTTGTTGGTAATTTGTTCTTTAATCAACAACTATGATTATGGGTAATGTCAAAATCATTTTGAATTCTATACTATTTTGCATTGAGCATTTAAAAATATTTTCTGAACACCTAACCTATGGTTCCCAAACTGTGCTCTGAGGCACCCTAAGATGCTGCAGTGAACTCACAGGAATATTTTAAATATTTGAGGGTACAGAGATGATCAAACCTGCATGAACTAACCTTGATATTGTTTTACTGTTAGTTTTATCCTGTATTCCTTCCAGTGACTTCATCTCTCTGAAAATTCGAGTGTTTTTTTTTTTTTTTCCTTTAAGTTAGTTGTTTCTATGGCAAAAGACCAGGACCTTATCAAGATCAACGTGGAGGGGTGGCAGTGTCCAGTCTGATTCAAGGAGAAGTTGTGCAGTTCACCTGGTGCACACATCTCATTAGTAAGGAATGGTGGTTAAGAATGAGGGAAAACAGTTTCTTCCAATATGTGTGGATTAAGTTTTCAAGTGACTACTAAGTGATACCATAAATACTTAGTTTTCTGGACCTAACTACTAAATGAACAGAATGATCAGGTATTTCATTTGGCTTAGGTCCCCCCATGAAAAAACTGTTGGGTAATTTTTCATTAATGTTTTTAGATACCATTAGGTGGTCTTTTAGGAAGATAACTTGCAACAACATGAGAGTTTGTGATTTTCAGAAGTTAACTGACATAAAACTAGAGTGTTTTATGAGAAAGAAGGAAGGAGGCAGGGACTTAAGGGAGTCCAGGATCTTCAAAGAAATATCCTGGGGCTTACATTATGATTCTGGCCTAAATGTTCATACATCTGTATATACTGTATATATAACTCTATCTCTATCTATCTCCACACACACACACATATGTATTTGTACATACACATGTAGCAAAAAAGCTACAAATGTGTGAATAACTGGAAATGCATTTAAAATACCATCTCATTGGTATGCCATAAAAATAGTGTTCAATACTCATATTTTTGTTGAATCTCCTTTGCCAGTTTTCATGAATAGGAGTAAATGAGTTAAGTTCCTCTGCGTTCGAAGAGTGGAGCATTGAAGAGCTACCACCAAACCTCAGAGAGCTCAAATTCCACTTTTTGATTTAGTTATGGCATTCATACTCAATGAGAAACAAGTTGAAAACAGAAAATTTGAGAAAAATTCTGGGATTGGGCCTGTTCAGACCACTCATCCAAGCTTTTGGGACCAGAAGGTGTAAATAACTCCATTTACCATTTCCTTCTGGAATGGGTCAAAGGAGGAGTTGTGTTTTCAAGGGGCTTTTCCCTCATGCCCTCTTCAAAGGTAAATAGATTTTGCAGCCACAGGACAGATTGTTCACCTCCAGCACATAAGATGAAGTCAGCGTGGTCAAGCCGAGATGGCTCTGCAAGAGGAATTGGAGCCTTGGATTTATTTTGTACTGCCCAGGCTTCTGGGAGAGAAGGGTGTAGTCCCAGCCTTTTCTCCCAGGGACCTGGGAGATTATTAAAGTAGAATTGGGAAGAAGTTTAGCTTTGCTTTGTTTTAACTTAGAGAAAGAGCTCTTCTAGGTATTGCCAGTAATAGCCACAGTGGAAAGTAGGGAGCCCCAGTCCTGTGGGTCCCCACAGTATGGTTACTCTGTAGGTTCTTCAATTAGATATTATTTGCATTGCGAGACTTGATTTAAAGAAATATGTAAATTTTAGATCATACTTGGGGCTCTGGAGCACATATGTTCAGAAAGCCTTAGATTTGTTTCTTAAAATCAGCGTGTAGGTCACCTCTGCTAAGGCTTTTCCCTACTTAAGATGTTTGGGAAAGATCATGAGCCCCTTCCATTCTATTGAATTAGAAGTACAAGTAAATTATAAACTAAGTGTAAAGAAGTACAACGAAGTTCTGCTTTCTTACGTGCTTGTCTTGCTGCTTCTTGTCATTGGCTGTTCCTGGACACACAGGAGCAGCCAATGAGAACAGCAGCACAACACCTCCTTGGATGTCCTTGCTTTGCTGTCATCTGTCCTGAGCACACTAGTGATCTTGGCTTCCTGAAGTCTCCTTTTATGAATGTGTGCTGAGTGCATGGTGTGTGTGGGGGCACTGTGCAGAATTTGGGGATATGGGAGGTGAATACGACTTGTTCCCTCTCTGAGCTCATAATTGAGAAGCATTTAAAGATCTACCTTCTCCACACTTAGATCATCTGAAAGATCCCCACACAATGCCATGGTTTTCCTGAAACTTCTTTCAGGATTACTTCTGAGCTGGTGCAGCTAAAGGGAGGGGAGGCATTTTGGATGGTGTTAACTGTTGGGAATGTGGAGAGGGTAATGAAGATGTGATGCTGGTGATTATCTGTGAGTCTCATTAGATCCTATTAGCTGCCTTAAGACCTTATCTTGCTTAATGCTGTTAATCTTATGCAGTAGATAATATTATCTATAGCTTACTCATGAGGAAAATGAACTTGGAAAAAACTCACTGGGGGTGACAGAGTTAGTAAATGTTAGAACAGGATTTCTTTTGGACTTTGTTTGCTTATTCAGACCATGTAAGATATGAATTAGCATTCGTGAATATGTTTTCTTTGGAAAAGGGACAAATATTATCTTATATGAATCCAAACTGTATATGAACACAAGATTTGCACTTTGGAAAATGTGGTATATATACACAATAGAATATTATTCAGCATTAAAGGAGAATAAAATTGTGGCGTTTGCATGTAAATGGATGGAATTGGAGAATATAAAGCTAAGTGAAGTTAGCCAATCCCCAAAAACCAAATGCTGAGTGTTTTCTCTGATTTAAGTATGGTGACTCATAATGGGGTTGCGGGGGTGGACATGGGAGGATTAGCTGAACTCTAGATAGGTCAAAGGTGAGGGAGGGGAAGGGAGGGGACATGGGGTAGGAAAGATGGTGGAATGAGATGGACATCATTACCCTAAGTAAATGTAAGAAGACACGAATGGTGTGACTCTATTTTGTGTACAACCAAAAGTATGAAAAATTGGGCTCTATATATGTAATATGAATTGTAATGCATTCTGCTGTCATATACACACATATGTGTGTGTATATATATATAATAAATTAAAATAAATAATAAATTAAAATAAAAAAGAGATTTGTCCTTGGTTATTTAAAATGGTTACATGTGCAAAAACAAAGAATATTTTAAGAGCAAAGTTCACCCACTCAATATTTTCATTGGTGCAGGCTTCTTTCCAATTTTTATCTATGAACATAATATAAAGTCTGGAGAGTGAAGATGAATTTTTAGTGTTAACATAGCAAAAACAGTTCCATGTTTCTGCATAGTCTAAATAACTGTCATTTAAATAATATTCTGTTGAGTTGAATGTCATTTTTGTTGAACATTTTAGGTTCCAGAGTTTTTTTTTATAGATATAGATAGTGGGACATTCAAATTTTTATAGTACATACAATGCCTTTTTGTTTGAATTATTTGCTTAAATAAATGCCTTTCATTCCTTTTTAAGCTAATAGAATCTTTAAAATCATCTTTTATTAAATTAACCTTTCATGGCTATCTAGCCATGTTGTTTGGTTCTTCATTTTGTAGTTTCTGATTCTTACTATTTAGAATCTTTTATTGAAATGTTTGGATTGTCTTTTCTCTATATCTTATTTCTTACTTACACCTGCCCTACCTTTGAGAATTCCAGAGCAGAGGTAAGATTTGCTAGGTTTTTGGTTAAAGGTATACAAGATAATAACAGGATCTGGATCCTTTGGGTCTCAGGCAACTTTCAGAGTCTAGTCAGGTGACTTTCTTCTATCTACAGTGCCTGTGTTTCTCCATGTGTTTGTGTACCTGTTCCTGTGTGAATTTGTGCGTGTGAGTGGCATATAGTTCAATTTTCCTTTTTGTCACCATAGTTCCAAACTTAGAAATATACAAACATGATCTGGGATGCTGGCATCCCCATGAACGTGAGACTGAAGTGTCCCTGTAAATATTGTGACAGGACGTTTCCTTGAGACTTCATCTAACCTTTACCAGAGATTAACCAAGCAAAGAGGTGATGACTTAAGAGATAATAGGCTGGAGAAGCTCATCTTTCCTACTGAGAATTCTCTGCAGCTCAAGGGCAACAGGACTGCTCACATGACAGGGTTTCCCCAGCTGGTTTACTCTGCAAGATCTCATGACCATTAGAGGAAGGGAATGGGCACAGGGGAGAGACAGAGATAGGTGAGAGAGAGAATGAAAGGGAGATTTTGTTTTTAAATAATAGCTGCCATTCATCGATGACCCATTGTGTGCCAGGTCTCTTTTCTACAATTTCTCATTTACTTCTTACCTAAATGGTGTGAGATAAGTGTTATTATCTCCAGCTGCAAATGAGGAAACTAAACAGATACAGAGTTTGTGACTTGCCCCAAGTAACATGAAGTTTTGGGACCAGCACTGAATCTAGGTTTACCAGTTCTCAAACCCATGCACTTTCTTCTATATGATAGCCCATTCCTGTGAAATCAGCTATCAGGTATCCCCAAAATCATATTTAGAAATATATTCCTTTAAAAATCGTTTAAGAATTCTGGATCTAGGGCTGGGGATGTGGCTCAAGCGGTAGCGCTCTCGCCTGGCATGCGTGCTGCCCGGGTTTGATCCTCAGCACCACGTACCAACAAAGATGTTGTGTCCGCCAAAATCTAAAAGAATAAATATTAAAAAAAAGAATTCTGTATCTAGCTTATATGTTTGTTCTGCTAGACTTTGTGATATGACTCAGTCTTCTTTGTACATCTGTCACTGGTAAATAAATATTCATGACTAAGGGAAGATGGCAGGACCTGTTATTCCTGGTTTGGGGTAGACAGACGGTCATGTCCGAGTTGGAAATTGTAAATGTCACATCTTTGGTATGGCATCCTCTATTGTGTTCTGGCTTTCCCAGTGTGTGCTGCCTCACTTTTTATTCTTTGTTTTTGTTTTCTCCTCAGATCTAGATACTGATGACGATTTAAATAGCGACGATTATGAATATGAAGATGAAGCCAAACTTGTTATATTCCCAGACCACTATGAAATAGCACTACCAAATATTGAGGAGTTACCAGCCCTGGTCAGTGAGTGTGCACGGCTGCTAGCTAGATGCGCGTGACTCTGTCAGGTGTGTGTGTGTGTGCCATGTGTGTGTGTGTATGTGTGTGTGTGTGTGTGTGTGTGTGTGTGTGTGTGGGATGGGGGCAGGGAAGGTGAGAGCATGAACAGGGGCCTATTGCTTCTCCTCTGTGACAGGGTCTCGTGGGGTTGTGGTTCGGTACTGCTGAGCCTCTTACTTCCAGTGCTGGTGGGCTTCATTGCTCCCCAGGCCAGCCTCCTCCAGGGTGGTCTGGCCTCCTTGTCAATCTGTTGCTTGATTTGCAAAGTGTGCCCTTCTCATGTGCACAGACTGCTGGAGGGGGACCATCTTCTGATCAGAAGGATGACAGTATTTTTAATTGGGCTTCTCATGTTGTCTTTCCATGTAAGATTTTGTTTGGGCAAACTAAAAGTGTGTCACTGTAGAATGACAGCAACACGGTTATGAAAAAAAACCAGACCCTCAAAAATCCCAGGTGTGCGGGAGCTCTGGGGAAGTTCAGCTCTGCTCCTGTGAAGACCATTTATATCTTTATCAATGAGCTTTTCCCATCCCCTTCCCTTCTCTTTTCTTCCTTTTCCTTCTGTAAGAATCCAGTTTTGTGAAGGGATTCTGAACCACTTGAAGCTGGGGCTGGTGGCGGTGATGGGGGATGCCATGATGTTTTCCTTTGCTTCTGGAATCTTCCAAGAGGGCACAGAGTTCTTATGGGGACCCTACATGTTTTTCCTGCTCTTTCCTCATTTCCTGTGTTGCCTCCAGCACTTCACCCTCCTTCCTTTTTCCATTTCCTCCCCCGCCCCCGTTTTTTTTTTTTTTTCCTGTTTTCAACTCTGAGCACACCTTGACCTCTCAGGGTTCTGCCACAGATGGCAGGGGGCTCTGAGTGAGTCAAGTTTAGACATGCCAGTTCACCCCCCCCCCCCCCCCCCCCCCGCCTTTCTTCAAACTCTGCCAGAACCAAAGTCAGGTCTTTAGGTCCCACCATCTTCTGGACGTTACGTGACTATAGCCATCTGCTCATTTGCTGCTGCCAAGAGGAGACCTTTGTGCTTAGGGTTTCCAAGTTACCAGGGACCAGGTTTCTACCACTTAACCTCTTTCCCCTGATCTAATTTATATCTAAATGTGTGACCATCCAAATGAGAAATTTGTGTATTTATCTATCGTAGCCCTTCTACTTATTAAATGGAACATACCCTTTTCCATTCCAAGTGTCCAGTACTTAGTGAAGCATGCAGAATTAAATTACCTTTGCTTTCTCAGGTTCCCCATGTTGACTCATGTGACTGTTAGCAAGGATAAGATATATTAGTGGACAAAATGGTCTTACTTTATCCCATTACCTGAAATGATACATTAAGGCTATGCCCTTCTTTGATAGAACTCTTGTTTCTGCTGTTGGAAACGAAGCAGCATATTGTGAATAAATATCATGAGAAATTATTTTTCTCTCAATCACTCATCATGAAGTATGTGAAAAAAGTAAATAAAAAACTTCTTAATCATCTCTGTATTCAGAGTATAATTTGAACTATGAATATTCTTATTTAAAAGGCAAGTGCCACAAAAATCTGAATCCATAAGATATATCATAATTTTTAATAGAGTATCTTTTAAAATACTTTAACATGAAAAAATTTATTACTTAAATACTTTAAGAATGGGGGAAAAAAGAATTATTTGGAAGTGGTTGAGTAGTAAGATTGAATAACAAATCAGGATTTATCTGATGGTAACCAAGAGGATTTAACTACACAAAAGACACTAGTTACTATATTTTCTTATCATGCTTTTTCTGTATTTTTTGGTATTTGAAGATTCTCACTTGAAAATTTATTTATTTATATATAGTACCAGGGTTTGAACCCAGGGGCACTTAACTACTGAGCCACATCCTCAGCCCTTTTTTCATTTTTAATTTTGAGACAGGGTCCTGCCAAGTTACTTAGGGCCTCGCTAAGTTGCTGAGACCTGTCTAGAACTTGCAATCCTCCAATGTCAGCCTCCCAAGTTGCTGCTGGGATTACAGGTGTGCACCCCTGTACTTCACTCTTTTTAAAAAAGTCGTTGGTCTCAAAAATACCCAAGAAATGACTCTTTCTTTATCTCTTGAGTGTCTCAGCCCAGAACAATTTCATTTGAGAGAGTTATTCTGTAGATTCTATCAGAAAGTGAAGCCACTTCTGGGTGGCACAGGGTTCACAGAGGCAACATTGTGGGCTCAGCTGGGGCCTTGCAGTCTGGAATTCAGTGTCTTCATTTCCCACCTCAGGAACCTGAGCAGCGAATGCTGTGCTGGTAGTTTAACAGCAGGCTCCTGTGGGAAACAGACCTGCCTGTGGTGTGAGATGATTCCCTCAGTGTCCACTCCTTCCATGGCCGATTTCAGGCTAACATCGTGACATCACAGAATGCAGTTTGCAGAGAGGTGCAGTAGCAGACTGTTTTTACAATTCCCACTATTCAGCTAAAGTAGATGTAAGTAACCTTAAGAACATGTAGATGGTAGATACAGTAAGATGTCTAGAAAGTGAGGAGTTTTTGAAGTGAGGAGTTATGTGCTACCTTTTAAAGATATTTTATGTATGTTTATATATAATTTAATTTTTAATAAGGTTGTGTTTAGCAACCATCTTGCAAAGATTTCTTAATTTTTTTTTCTTTTTTGGTACATATAAATGTAAAAATTGTACATATTAATGGGATATCATGTGAAGTTTTCAATACATGTATATACTTAATGATGTTTAAATAAGATTAAACATTCTGCTCTTGAAACATTTGTCATCTCTTTATGGTGAAAACATTTAGAATCCTTTTTTAAAATTATTTATTTTTTAGTTGTAGGTAGACACACCATATTTTTATTTCATTTTTATGTGGTGCTGAGGATTGAACCCAGTGCTTCATGTGTGCTAGGTGAGCACTCTACCACTGAGCCACAACCTCAGCCCCTGAAATCCTTTTTTAAAGCTTTTGAAAATATATAGTATAGAGCTGTTATCTGTTATCTCAATACTGCTCTTATCTAACTGTAACAGTTCCCATTGGTCAATCTTTCCCCAACCCTTCCTCTCCTCTACCCTTCCCAGCCTCTGGTAACCACCATTCTTTTTTTTTTTTTTTTTAAAGACAAAACTTCCATTTATTTATTTACTTATTTATGTATTTATGTTTGCCAAGGATTTGGCTGATCCTGTTGATATTCAGGGAAGCGGCGGCATTCAGAAGCTTGCTTTGTCTATATTAGTGAAATCTTTGAATTGCTCTGGTCTATCCAGCGTGCAAACTGGCAAGCCGGGACTACCTTACCAAAGTCATTTTGGCATCTTGGAATCTTCAGGAGGCCACTATCATTCTGTCCTTGAGAATGAAATTGCTAAGAAAGATTCCATTCAGAATGGAATCTAGCGAGACGATGTTTCTGGACTGATGAGACGATCTAATTTACCTCAAGATTATGCGAAACATAAAGTGTGTTTTATTTATTATTTTTTTGGAAGTTTTTTTTTCTTTTTTTTAATTGGTTGTTCAAAACATTACAAAGCTCTTGACATATCATATTTCATACATAAGCTTCGAGTGAGTTATGAACTCCCATTTTTACCCCAAACACAGATTGCAAAATCATATCAGTTACACATCCACATTTTTACATAATGCCATACTAGTAACTGTTGTATTCTGCTACCTTTCCTATCCTCTACTATCCCCCCTCTGCTCCCCTCCCATCTTCTCTATCTACCCCATCTACTGTAAAAGCTGGGAATGGAACCACCATTTGACCCAGCTATTGCCCTTCTCGGACTATTCCCTGAAGACCTTAAAAGAGCGTACTACAGGGATACTGCCACATCAATGTTCATAGCAGCACAATTCATAATAGCTAGACTGTGGAAACAACCCAGATGCCCTTCAATGGATGAATGGATTAAAAAATGTGGCATCTATACACCATGGAGTATTACGCAGCACTAAAAAATGACAAAATCATGGAATTCGCAGGGAAATGGATGGCACTAGAGCAGATTATGCTTAGTGAAGCTAGCCAATCCCTAAAAAACAAATACCAAATGTCTTCTTTGCTATAATGAGAGCAACTAAGAATAGAGCAGGGAGGAAGAGCAGGAAGAAAAGATTAACATTAAACAGAGACATGAAGGGGGAGGGAAAGGGAGAGAAAAGGGGAATTGCATGGAAATGGAGGGAGATCCTCATTGTTATACAAAACTACATATAAGAGGCTGTGAGGGGAATGGGAAAATAAACAAGGAGAGAAATAAATTACAGTAGATGGTAACCACCATTCTACTCTCAACTTCTGTGTGATCAACTTATTTTTATATTTCATATATGAGTGAGCTCCTGGGACACTTGTCTTTCTGGGCCTGGTTTATTTCACTTAACAGAATGACCTCTAGTTCCATCCATGTTGCAAATGACAGGATCTCTCTCTCTCTCTCTCTCTCTCTCTTTAAATGACTGAGTAGTATTCGTTGTGTGTATATACCATATTTTCTCTGTCCATTCATGAATTGATGAACACTTAGGTTGTTTCCATTTCTTGGCTGTTGTGAAGAGTCCTGCAATAAGCATGGGAGCGTGAAATTTCGTAAAATTGAACCATCAACTCCCATGAGCCAGCTCAAGTGAGTTCTAATGTACCACTGCACTTGAGGCTTACGAGACTTGGGATAGAGCCAAGGTCTCCTCACTTCACTCCAGATAACAAATCCAAGGAAAAAGTAATTCACAGAGTGATTATAGAATGATTGATCCTGACCTTCAGCTATTCATAAAAAGGGCCTGTAAATGATTCTTTTTTTTTTTGATGACATTTTAAAAACACTAGATCAGTAGTTTATAAAAGTGGTTCAGAAGTCTAAGGGAATTTTGTTGGATGTCACCAGAAAGGATATTCAAAGAAAAGGGAAGATTTATATTTGAATCTTCTTTAATATCACTGTACATTGCAAACTAGAGCACTAAAGACGATCTAATGGGGAATGAAAATCCAGAGGAGGACAGAGCAATGATCCATGTAGTTGGTGAAACAAATAAGGGGCTTATATCAATCAGATCAGACTACAAAGATGAGGTGCTGTGGCCAGAGTACTGAGGGGGCCTAGAAGGGACTCAGCACTGGGAAAATCTGGAAGAGGCTTTTAGATACTCAGCCATGTGTTTCACAGGCATCTCTGGAAGGTGGTGGGAGGTGAATTTGGATAATTGAAAGGAAAGACTAATTATGTATAGCCATTGTGGTGAGAGATAAATGAAAGCTTCTCTTTTTTTAAAAAGAGAATGTCTGCTTGTTCTGTAATAGATTCCTAGACTTTTTTTTTTTTTGGTACTGGGAATTGAATCTAGGGGTGCTTTACCACTGAGCTGCCTCCCCAGTCCTTTTAATTTTTTTTTTTTAATATATTTTGAGTCAGTGTCTTGCTAAATTCCTGAGGCTGGCCTTGAACGTGCGATCCTCTTGCCTCAGTCTCCCGAATTGCTCAGCTAGATTCCCAGACTTCTGAGGGCTGGGACCTCTGTCTTGTTCCTGTCTATACCTGGCCCTGTGTCATCACTGGGTAGGGTTAAATGTCACCCTGGAGAATTCACTCTAGCGAAGGATAGGATCTCATTTTCAGAGCCGATCACTCTGACAGCTGGGTAGAAAAGAGGGAATAGAGTGTAAGAAAAGAGAAACCTAGGCTGCTGTGTAGCCATCTGTGTGAGCCATGCTGGTGTCTGAAACTGGGAGGGGATGGCCAAAATGGAGAAGAGGTAGATGTCAAATGTATTGCTCCTGGAGGATTTGTAGGAGTTGCTCAGGGCCTGGGTGGTGGTGGGGTGACAGCTGAGAAACTTTTTTTGTTTTTTACTTGGTCCTAGGTTTGGTTGTCAGTGCTACTCTGGAGGAAATGGTCAGCTAATTGTGCAGAAAGTTAGTAATATAGAATGCAAATTTTATTTTCAACATTTAAAAAAAATAATTCATTCACTTTTATTCCTTATCCATTGCCATTATCTAATTTTAGAGTATTTTTATTGCTCCCCCAAAGACCCCACTTCCCTTAACCATCACCCTCTAAACTACCCTACTAGCCTATGGAGATCACTAATCTATTTTCTGTCTCTATAGATTTATCTATTCTAGATATATTAATGGAATAAAAAATATATTATTCCTTATGATTGTCTTTCTGTCATTTGCATATATTTTCAAGATTTATCCATGTTATAGCCCATATCAGTAGTTTGTTTCCTTTTATTGCTAAATAATATTCCATTCTATGAACACATTACCTTTTATTTTATATTATCTTTATCACAGATACTTATTTGGGTTGTTTCCATTTTCTTATAAAATAGGCTGCTATGAACATTTGCTTACAAGTGTTTGTGTGGTCACAGATTGACATATCTCTTGGGTATAACCCTAGTTGTAAAATGGTTGGGTTCTGTGGTAACTCTATTTAATCGTTTGGGGAACTTACTGTTTTCTAAGGTGCTTGTACCATTTTACCTTCTCATCAGAATATAAGTTTTTAAAGACATTTAGAAATAATTTGTTGTATTAAGCAAGTAGCAAATGTTATTGCAGGCAAGTGACCAGGATGAATTATGTTTGGGGGAAGGCAGAGAATCTATCTTCCTCTTCTCTGGGTCAGTTGGTGCCAAGCAGGACATCACACATTTGCTCATGATGTGGACTGGTCTGGCACAAATATATCTAGGCATGTCCTGTCCAGGGTCACATTTGCACCAGATTAAGAAATGGAGCCACACTGCATACATTCCATTCAAGTGCCCTTGACTGCATGCCATTGTGTGATGAGTTGAGGATATTGGATATGATGGTGTATACTTGTTAGGAGGAAAACACCACTTGGGTAAATCCTGAGCATTCCTGTACCTAATTTCATCCTTGTAAATTCTTCCATCTCATACTTTTTACCCTGCTTGCTAAGTGGTTGGAATTGTTCAATTTGACCTCTGAGCTTGAGCTTACAAACTGCATTTGGTTCCTTGCTACCTTGTGTCATTGCTAATACTCCCATTTGTAGGCCAGGGATGAAAACCTGGTTAGGTCCAGGGGAAAATGTAGGGAACCAGGGTCTCACCCTTGTGGTAAATGTGTTGTTTGAATTTTCTTCAGTTAAGCTGTATTTATTAATGGGCTTTTAGGTTTACTTTCCAGCAGTTGCTATTCTCACAAAATGTTTTTATTTGTTACATCTGGGTTTGTCTTTTAGGTGACAATTGCCTGCGATGCAGTTCTTAGCTCAAAATCTCCATACAGAAAGCAGGACCCAGACACATGGGAAAATGAGTTGCCAGTATCTAAATATGCCAATAACCTCACCCAGTTGGACAATGGTGTCAGGATTCCTCCAAGGTAAGAGCCAAATATAAGCAATTAGCAAATAGCCAATTAGCCCCTAACAGTGGCCAAAGGAACATTTGCTTTTCTACCTCTTTTCTTGATCAGCAGTTACATATTTTCTTACCAAATGCCTTTTATTAAAAGGAGCTCAAAACTTCTCTGTAAAATAGCTTATAGGTTTGCAGTAGCTATAGAATGTACCCAGGCCATCCCCTAAACCCTCACCTGCACTAAAACTGCCAGTTGCAAAAACCTGCAGTTCTTGGCTTGAGGGTTGTCTCCTCCTGCTGAAGCCAGCTGGGCCCTCCATGGAGCAGTCATAAATGCCAGAGTCAAAGCTCCTTCCTCTTATCCTGGAACAGCCCTCAACCAGTGGTTGTGGAATGGGTGGATAAATACCTAGCCTCCTGCCATTCCAGGTGAGAAAACTGTCTCCTGTAGTTCTCCAGCTGGCCTAAGCCCCAGTTGCCCATGGTGGTCACCTGCTCATCAACACACCCTATATGGCTTCCTGCCCTTTCCTGTCTGCCTTCCCCATTCCCACGTAAGCCACTTGCATTTAAGTTTTTGTCTCAGAGTTTGTTCTGCAGCAGTCTTTGGTTGTCACATTTTGGTGGAACTACTCTTGGGGCTGCATTGGCATCTCCTTTACTGGGTGCTGGTGTGTTTACAGAGGCAGATCCTGGAGGAAACGGCAGGTGGTCCTTGGTTGGACCCTGATTTTACTGTATTCCATTCTGTGTGGTGTTAGGAAAGGAGTGTCACTTCTGAGTCTCAGTTTCTTCCTTTGTAGCAGTGGGGATAGTAAAACGGTGCTAAACAGCATTTACTAGAATTCAGTAAGTCTTTCCGTAAGTTACCTGGCACATAGCTGATATTTCCCATTCCATTTCTTTTCTCATTAATTTAGATTTGCAGTGTAGTAGGATGTGCTAGTCAACTTTCCATTGTTATAACAAATACCTGAGATACCTGGGATAAATCAACTTAGTAAGAGAAAAAGTTTGTTTTGGCTCACAGTTTTGGAGGCTTCAACCTATGATCAGTTGGTTCTGTGGCTTTTGGACCAGTGGTGAGGCAGCACAATGTGGTGGGAGCTCCTGTTGGAGCAGGCTGCTCACTTCATGATAGGATGCAGAGAGAGAGGAAGAGGAGGAGCCAGGGTTCTGATAGCTTCTTTAAAGGCAGTCTCCAATGACCAGAAAACCTCCTCCTGGTAGTGCCAAGCTGGGGACCAAGCCTTTAATGCATGGGCCTTTGGTGGACACTCCAGATCCAGACTCTTCTATAAGGTTTTGTTTAAACCAGTTTTACTCTAGTTTTAAACTAGAATTGCTGTTCTAATAGTAGATTCAGTTATGCATGTTCCTGGTTCCTGCTTCAGTCCTCTTAGCCAAGAGATAAACAGAAGGATATAACAATAGCAATTAGTTTAAACTAGTTTAACTCTAGTAGTTAATGCTTTAGAAGTTAGCCATTTATATACACAGACCCTTAATGTTTGCAACTTGTTCAAGGTCCACTGTCCAGCACATGGGAATTTTGAGAAAATGACCTTCCCTTCTACCCCTCATGCTGTGTGTTGGTTTTCTAAAGTCAAAGAATCATCTCGGAGACGCTAGGAGGAGCTGGCCCACGTCTGGGAGGCAGGCAGGGTGCAGCGTGGTCCTGCTGCTCTGCGAGGGGTAAAGATAATGTTTGGAGGGGAGAAGGTGAGGAGGCATCAGTCTCTGTTACCACAGAGCATTTCTTCTGACCTGCCAGCTTGAGACGCTGTTTTTCTTAGATGTTAGTATTTTTGTTGTGCTCCGGCTGTTCTGACTGCTCTATGTCACTACTTTCCAGTGGTTGGAAGTGTGCCAGGTGTGACCTGCGGGAGAACCTCTGGTTGAATCTGACTGACGGCTCTGTCCTGTGTGGGAAGTGGTTCTTCGACAGCTCTGGGGGTAATGGACATGCGCTGGAGCATTATAGAGACATGGGCTACCCTCTAGCCGTGAAGCTGGGAACCATCACTCCCGATGGGGCAGGTGAGTATGCCTTTTCCAAATCTGGGAACACGTAGTGGCTTTTTAGATTTAACCCATCCTTTTATCCCCATGGTGGGTGTAGGCTCTGAACTCTGAACTGCTGTGAAGTCTTGAACAAGTTTCTAATCCTTCTGATTCCCTGTCTGGAGAATAGCAATGGCACCTCTCTCATGTTTATGGATGAGAATAAGGCATTTAGCCCCGTGCACATACTAAAGCTTGAAAAAAAAAAAAAAACGTTAGCTGCTATTGTTATATCCTTCTGTTTATCTCTCAGCCAAGAGGACAGAAGCAGGAATGAGGATTTTGAAGTGAACATGCGTAATTAAACCCACTATTAGAACAGTAGGAGAAAGTCCTCGAATTCATTATGGGGATTAGTACCATTTTAGGAACAAATGGGTTAATTATGGAGAAGATGAGTTTTAACAAATTCTCTTTGTTAAGAGTCCCTGAAATCGCCTGGCAGTGATGGTGTTCGCGTTCTTTGAAGGATTAGGATGGCTTCCTACTTGGACTGTCAGCTTTAGAATCAGTTGTTTCTTTTTGCTCTCATGCAGCCTGTCCTAAAGTGTTGGCTTTTGGCCATGATTCTATAGTTAATTCCTCCTACCATTTTATGATGGAGATGGGAAATAATTTCAGGTCCAGATGAGAAACTTAGATATTGAGCAGAAGCTATGAGAAGGGAGGGTACTGGGAAGGGAGGGGGAATGAGATGGATCTTATGTGTACGTATGAAGTATGAATGTGACAGAGAATCCCACCGTTAGGTATAATTATAATGTCCAAATAAGAAAAAAGAACCCATCATCTAATCATTCTTCAAAATGCAGGTCTATACCAGTACCCACCCCAACCTTCTCCATCTTCCCAGCTCTCTTGAGTCTCTCTTTTGCCTCTGTGTTTTATGGTAAGACCATGTTTTTAGAAGAAATATAAGAACATCTGTCTTCCCTCTTCTTGGTTATCGTTCTGTGATCGAATTAGCTTGCCTCAGAGTTAATTGATCAAGATCTTTCACTCAGTCTGGAACACTTCACACCAACCATTAAATGGGTTTAGTTTGTCATTTTGGAAAATTTTTTCTTTTTTTTTGCAGGGGAGTGAGTACTGGGGATTGAACTCAGGGCACTCGACCACTGAGCCACATCCCCAGCTCTATTCTGTATTTTATTTAGAGACAGGATCTCACTGAGTTGCTTAGTGCCTCACTTTTGCTGAGGCTGGCTTTGAGCTCTCAATCCTCCAGCCCCAGCCTCCTGAGCTACTGGGATTACAGGTGTGTGCCTTCAAGCCCAGCTGGAAAATTTTTCTTGCTCCCAAATTTCATGGAATTCTTTTAATTCATTATTGTTTTTGGACAGGTGTAGTTCTTTTTATATTAATGTATAAGACTGATTTTCTAGTATGTATATGTGTTGGTGTTTTTCTTAATTTTTTAAAAATGAACTCTTTAGTTATTAAGAATATTAACCTATTATGTGCCATAGTTGTTAAGTGGGTTTATTTTTGTTATTGTTGTTAAAAAGGGAGAACTTTGTTCATTCATGGAGTGTGTAAAACAGGGGCAACAGTGCAGACCCCATGTCCTGTGGTGATGGTTCTTGAATTCATGTAGCTGAAATAAATAACGTTAACTTTTGAAAAAAAGATAAGATTTTGAGTCCTGTGTATGTTGTATAGTTCTAGTTTTAATAAAATGACTGTTTTCTAATTATCATTTCTTATTGTTCATGGATAGCATTAATTCTATTTTGTTTCCTTTAAATATGTTTAAATCTGTTTGTTAGCTATAACTTACTGTTTATTTAAAAGCCAAATGAATCAGTAAGAGTGTATATGAAGTTTCTTGAAGTGTTTTGCAATGAGCCTGTGGACCCTGAGATGCAGGAGGGTGGGTGTCTTCCATCTGGCGATTGGGGACACGTCCTGGTAAAGGTACCTCTGCCAACGTAACCATCTTCTACACTCATTGGACCCTAAAGCACTAACTACTTCAACTCACCCGAGACAAAGTCTCAAAGTCAGGACATTCGTTTTTAGGTCATAATATGAACCACAACTGCCAGTATGTGGGATGTTTATGTCAGTTTGACCAGTACATTCCCTCCCTGTGGGAAGATAAATTATATTTAGAAGATTGCCTTGTGGACATGGAATTCAAGAAGGTTGTGGATTCAATTACTTAATGATACCTTTATCTGATCATCCTGATTTCCTTTCCCCCAATAAGGATGTGCCTGTTCAATGAGAAATTCCTTCTCATCCTTGAGGTGTCTGTGTAGATTGTAGTTCTCCCAAGAAGCCCGGATTCCCCCAGGCTAGGCCAGGATGGTTGGCACATGTCACGAAAATAGGCCCCATATCCAGTTCCACTCTGAGTCCCCATGGGGACAATAACAAACAAAACAAGAAACAGCACACAAACAAACAAAAGCTTTCCTATGGGGGAAGAGACATTGTTTTGGCCAAGCAAAGGGGAGGTTCTTGATGTGATGAGAGTAAGGTGAGAAGGAGGCTGGAGAGGTGTTTTTATTCCATCATGGAAACTAGTTATTAACCTAAGAAGGTGCTTATGGGCTACAGGTCACTGCAAGAGAGTGGTCCAGGAATGCACGAGGCAGCTGTGAGATTGCCTATTCCACTGGCTGCTCCAGGTCTGAAGCTTCTCAAGTTGGTCTTTCTTCTTTGGTCATAGTATTCACCTCTGACCTCTGACCCAGGCATAAGTTCCCTTGAGTTTCTCACAGCCTGATTGGAATCAAGGCATGACTGCCTCACTTTTTGATCTGGCTTGTGCCCCTCCTGTGTGCCTGTATCGCCTGGTGGTGCCCCACAGTGGCATTTTTCACAGGATTCTGAGATTGTTTGTTTAAGGGTGGCCAGCTGGAATTGTGGGGACTGAGCGCCACGTTTGTTATGCATCTAGCATAGTTCCTGCACATAGTAGGGGCTCAGTAAACATGTGTGGAGTCAACAGTGGAAGACAATGCCAACAACATGTTCTTCTGCTTCACCTTTTTTCTTTTCTTTAAAAAAAATTTTTTTTGATGCCTTCTTACTCTTGTTAGCTTTTCTTTTCTTTTTTTTTCTTCCTGACTACAGTCTAGGTTTTGTCTGGCCTGGGAGTTAAAATCATTCTTTAAAATGCTTGTCCATACCTTTGACCTCATTCATTTTGCGTTTATTTTTCTAGGGTAATTGCGGGAGCATTCTCTCCTTTCTCTTCATTTCATTTCTTTTTAGTGGCCGATGGCTTGTTGGCTCACAGATATAAACTCATGGTGGAGAGAGGTGGTTCGGGTGGAGGGGTCAGCCCTTCCTCTGAAGAGAACCTTCTCTTGACCTCTCTGACTTTCTATGCTGTGTTTGACCAAGAGATGGGGTTTTCTCTCCATTTTCTGAGCAAAGCAGCAAAGCCAGCTTCCCCTGGCTTCCTCTCTCTTTCTAAACTCAAGAGCTCATCAAGGTGCATCTTTGACTTTCTGCCATTTTCCGGGGCTTAGGAGGAGAGCCTTGAATCACACAAGTTGAGCCTTAGTCAGGAAGACGTCTGAGGTTGTTCATGCCAGACCAGCCAGCTGAGACTATTTGAAATATTAAACTTTAACCTTAAAAGGGCAGGGACCCTGCTGATCTCATTAAACATTATTATCTTAGTATCTGTATTATCTTGTGTTCAGTAATACTTATTGAACAGGATGAATACATGAAAGAATGACTGAGTTAATCAATGTGGCCGAACAAGGCTAACTATGGTGCATTAATCCTAAAAAGCATACCATCCAAGAGAATCATCTTGATCTTTGGGAATTACTTATAAAGCATTTTTTTTCCAGTTAAATTTGGGAAAAATAAAAAAGGGGAAAAAAAGTAAAAGAAATCTTTCCATTAAGTTATTACCATTTGATACTGTTTCTCACTGTCTCAGTCCTCGACTTCAATCTCTTTTTGTGATTCTGGGGATTGAACTCAGGGCGTGCTAGGCAAGTGCTCTACAACTGAGCTATATCCCCAGGCCTCCTTTTCTTATTTTATTTTGAGACAGGGTCTAAGTTGCCTAGTCTGGTCTGAAACTTGTAGTCCTCTTGCCTTTGCTTTGTAAGTAGCAGGGATTACAGGCGGCTCCACCATGGCCAGACCTAAATTACTTTTAAAATTTATTGCACATACTATTTTCTAACATGTTTCTCACATGAATGGGGTATTTCTGCACTAAAATTTTTCTTTTTTTTTTTTTTATGCTTGCTACCTCATGCTCTCTGTGGTTTAGTTTGTCATTTAACTTGAAATGAAACAATGACTGGTTTACTTCTAAAATGATCCCAGTTACTCACCAAACACAGCTTGGGCCATTCCTGGGTGGGACCCACCATGGACTTTACAACTATAGTTCTTGGTTTCAAGTGTTAGGTCAAGTCAGGGGGCATGGAGGATAATAGTTGTCAGGCAAGGCTTATTTGCTGTGACAATTTTGAACTGAGACCTGACTGTTAAGCTGAAGTTGGAATAAAGCAAGCTTCCCAATGAAGAACACGTAAGGCAGTTGTTTTCAGCCACTGAGTCTACTTAAAAATTTTTTTTTCTATGACTCTATAATGTTTATAAATTTTTAAAGATGACCAAGTTTAAGGATCAGAGTTCATTTTTAGACTTCTTATGTGGCACTCATTAAACTGTTTTTTCATTGAGGTAAGAAATAACAATAGTGTCTGACCAAATCCTGTTTATCTCTGGGTGTTTAGTGACGGGAGTTAGGAAATGTGATTTTCTTAGTTGCAAGAGCCTGATGGGCCAAGAACCACAAAGGGCTGTGTGATTTTCCTTTATTTCAAAATGCTAGGCCAAAGCTAATGATGTCATTTTAGCAATTTTATATTTTCGAATAGATCTTTGATAATTAGAGTCCCAGAGTCTTAATCTTCAAAACTGTCTCCCTAGTTAATAATAACCAGAGATCGAGAACAATGGAGCCTAGAGAGCACCAGTGTTTGAGTGGCATTTTTCTGCTCTTTGTCATAGTTTAAAAACAGTGTTGATGTGTGTGTTTCAAGTTGTGAGTTCCAAGATTTTTGTTTGTTTTTTTAATTATTCAGACTTTTTTTTTTTTAATTTTTTTCCCCTCTCAACTGAACTGGGGATTTTGTCTTTTGTTTTTGGTTTTTGAGAACACTGACCTACATAAATATAAATGAGGGTTACTATCGGCAAATTAAAAATGGGCCCCTAGGAGAAGAGGAGTAGAAAAGAAAGCTAGAAAATGTTTAATCTGTTAATAATAGAAAGATTGTCTGCTTTGGGGGGCAGGGAGTCTCCACATATGTCACATAGGTCAGAGGGTGACCTGTAGCATCCACACAGTACTCTCTGTCTCTCTCTCTGTCTACACACTCACACACACACACACACACACACACACACACACACACACACTGTTTTTCCTTGAGTTGTTCTAAGGAATAGGAAACTTCTTGGGCAGTTTCTTTTTTCTTACTCTCCTCAAGGGTGATAATTTTACATCTGTTTTCCTTGTAGTAGATTTTGTTTTTCAAATTTGGGAATGGAGAAATTGTGATTTTCTGAGCTTTCCCTTTCTACGAATGAGCCTAGGATGGTGCCTCACCATGGGTATCCTGAGATATCAAGGAATATTCTAATGTGCAGGGAAGAGAATTGGCTGCGAATCTGATAGCTGGTTTCTGGGCCACCTGTGGGGTTTGGGGGGAAAATCATTTCACCTTCAGGAACCTCTTCCTCTGTAGTATGCACCTGAAAGTGTCTGTCCTACTGCATTGCCGTGGGAGGACGGATAGGGCAGGGGATCCTATGGCTTTGAAAACTGTAAACATTGCTCCGAAAACTTTACGGTGCCCCTGGGAGTCTTGGTAAATGAAGATTCTGATTAGTGGGTCTGGGACGGGGCCCAAGACGCTGCATCTCCCTGGCGTTCCCAGGTGATGCTGCAGCTTGGTTCTTGCACCACAGTTCAGTCCAAAGCTTTATGTTGTCGGGTGGGATGTTGTCATCATGAGGAGAGAAGCTGCCCACCCCAGCGCACTGTGCCACCACGCAGGGCCTGGGGTGTCCGGAGCCTCCTGAGTTACCCAGGCGTGCAAGACATATCCCGGGTGCCTGTGCATGCTGTGAGTGAGGTGGGCAGGCTGGGGAAGCACCTCACAGTCTGCACAGATCTCTCATAGGTTCCATGTAGTGTGAACATTGAAGTAGGAAAGAAGGGGCTCAGGGGAACGACTGGTGGGATGATTGAGGATGTAGAAGATTCCACAGACAGAATTTTGTTTGGTCCAACCATTTACCTGCAGCTCAGCACCTGTGTGCTTTCTGTCCCCACCAATTCTCCCCTATGGCAGACATAGGTCACCTCCTCACCCTGGCCTCTTCTGACCTTAGTGTCATGCCACTGTATCTTTGGTTAGAAAAGTTCAATGTGGGGCATTTATTTGTCTAATTTTAAATAACTTTAATTTAAGGTACTGTTCTTTTTTCTTATTTTAGAAACTTTTTTTTTTTAGGTTTTGAAATGTCAAAAGAATTGATATGTGTGTATTTACAAGCCATATCTGCTTATTATGTTTATTGTTTATCATCTTTTTCCTGGTTGAGTGTTATGAGGTTTTTGTTTGGTTTATTGCTATACTCTAAGTATGGTGCGCATTAGAGGTTCAATAAGTATTTATTGAATATTGAATGACTTGATTACAGATATCTGCTTATTTTCTCTTCACCTCTAGATGTTTATTCTTTTCAAGAAGAGGAACCTGTTTTAGATCCTCATTTGGCCAAGCACCTAGCGCATTTTGGAATCGATATGCTTCACATGCATGGGGTGAGAAGGTCTACTTTGGTCTCTAATCCCACCTTGTGGGGGGGATATGGGGATGTGGGGTGGGAGAGGGAGCCACTTAGTTTACTTAATATACCATTCCTCTAACATGGATCTTTGTTTTTATAAATTATATGTTTTAATTGTTACATTTACTTCTTTTTAAAAAAATTATTTATTTTTAAAACACACGACAACAGTGGAATGCATTACAATCCTTATTACACATATATAGCACAATTTTTCGTATCTCTGTATATTGACTTCTTGAATTTAAGTAATTTGCATATTTTTTTTGGTTACCAGCTTAAATGTTTTATGTTGTAATAAAAATGGCATCTGATCAAGTACCATATTGTTTTCGTTAGAGTTTACTTGCACAATTTCTGTCTCCTTTTGATGGATAGTTGCATGAATCACACTTTTGTTCACCGAAGGGAGAAAGTACAGGGAGATGACCTTTAAAATTATCTGTGACCAACATCATTTTTAATTAATTTCAGGAAGGGAAGCAGAACTCCTGGGGTGGTGGAAAGAATAAGCCAACCCATTATTGTTGATGGAAAAGGCTTTGCTTCATTTATTAATGTGTGCTGGAGTTGACGTCACGACCATAGTTTTTTTTTTTCTTTTTCTTTTTGAGAAGCTATTTAAGGTGCACGTTTTGTTTTAGCCCTTTCCTCCCAGGCCACCTCCCTCTCTTCCTGTTCTTACCTGCCTTCTCGCTTGTTCTCCTCACACCTCCTTCCCCTAGCAAGGTGCTCCCAGGCCCCAGGTTTTACTCCACACCCTCTCCACTGCCTCACCTTTTCATTGCTGTTTTGTGTTGCTTCTTCTCTTTAAGTCATCTTGCTTCTTTTTCTTTGATTTCTAAGTTTTATCCTCATCCTCTCTCCTGCCTTTTCAATCCTTCTCTTTAAAAAATCTTTTTCATGTTTTTTTTATTGTGATGAAATATGCATAACATAAAAGCTGCCATTTTAGCCACTTTTTTATTTAATTGATTTTATTTTTTTAAATACACGACAGCAGAATGCATTACAATTCTTATTACACATACAGAGCACAATTTTCCATATCTTTGTACATAAAGTATATTTATGCCAATTCATGTCTTTATACATCTACTTTGTTTTTTTTTTAATTACAATTCTTATTTACACGTATATACCACATTTCTTCATATCTGTTTGTATATAAAGTAGGTTGACACCCAATTTGTGTCTTCATACATGTACTTTGGATAATGATGTCCATCAGATTCCACCATCCTTGCTAATCCCCTGCCTCTTCCCCTTCCCACCCACCCCTCTTTCCTATGTAGAATTCATCTATTCCTCCCATGCTCCCTGTCCCTACCCCCACTATGAGTCAGCCTCCTTTATCAGAAAATATTCACATTTTTAGCCATTTTTTATTATTATTTCTTACATGCATTTTTAATTATACGGTTCTGTGGCATTAACTACTCCATCATCATGCGACGGCCACTGTCTCTCAGTGTGCTTTAACTAGATTTTTTATTTCTCCATGTAATTAGAAAAAACATCAGAAATATCCATTGACATTAGAAATAATTCATGGGACATGATATTTGAATGGGAATCATATTTAAAATTATCTTTCTTTAATGACTTGGTCCTAGACAGAGAATGGGCTTCGGGACAATGACATCAAGCCCAGGGTCAGCGAGTGGGAAGTGATCCAGGAGTCGGGGACGAAGCTGAAGCCCATGTATGGCCCCGGGTACACGGGTCTGAAGAACCTGGGGAACAGCTGCTACCTCAGTTCAGTCATGCAGGCCATCTTCAGCATCCCAGAATTCCAGAGAGCGTAAGTGCCTCCCGAGCAGAGGGGTCCTGGGGAAGCCCATCTGCATCACCTTGGACCTTCTGCCACCTCATCTGTGGCATGTCCTCTCATCCCAAGGCTGGGTGAGAACCCTTACCAAGTGTTACAGGATCAGGGGAGATAGGGGAACTTTGAAAACTCAAAAACACTCTACAAGGTTATATTAATTATGACTTCCACTTTTAGACCCCGACTCTATGTGCCAAGAATATACTAATCATTAGCCTCTGCGGGGAAGCTGCCCAGTCCCTCCTATGGATGTGCTAGGAGAGAGCCAGTGGTTGGTTTGTCCAGTCTCTCTCCTCTGGGGATGGAGAGTTCTTTAGTGACTTAGGATTTTCATTGGGCCACACACTGGTGCTGTTCTTGTGGATGGTTGGATATGGGTTTGTGATGAATTAAGTATGGGGACTGAGAGCACTTAGAAATTTTTGTAGCAGCTTTATATTGTCATGTCTTATAAGTAGCATTTCATTTTTCTGATTATTCATTTTTTATGGTGTTCTTTAAGAGTATTGTCCAAGTTGGAAAAAGCTGGCCCCTTACCATGGACACTGGGGAGGCACTGATTTTGGGTGCTTCCTAACTGAGCATGAACAAGGCTGTCTTCCTCACCCCACACCTGGTGGCTCAGTTTTTCTTCCTTGGGTTGTACTTAGAACAGGAAGCCACAGAGCTCAGGAGCTACAGCTGGTGTGCTCAGTGGTGCACTTAGGACCACTAACTAAGTTTAGAAAATTATGTCTAGCATGTCCCGCAGTGGGTAGGCTTCTACCTTGGTTCAGTGTGGAAGAGGACACACGTGTGTCAAGGCAGACTAACAGGCAGACGGCAGGCTAGGAATAGCACAGGGCAATGTTTTACCCACCTGGAGTTGAAATCCTAATGGCTTTAATAGGGGTTAATCAAAAGTATGTCAGAAAACCTTTTCTTTCCTTGGTATTTGAAGACTTAACCTCTTGCCATTTTCTGGCTTTGAAAATATATGGTCAGTTTTCCATATTGATTTTCATGTTTTCATCCAGCCAATGGTGTGAGTTCTGTTCTGCTCGGCAGTATGCTGGGTGTGTGGTGGTACATTCCATGAAGGAAAAGGGAAGGAGGTATCAGAGAAGACCCCTTGTAGAGGGAACATACCCTGACAGATGTGTGGGAGGAGTGGGGGGCAGGGGATTTTGGGCAAAGGGAAGAGCAAGTTTGAAGCCTCAAGATGGGAAACCCTTTTCAAAGGTGAACATCATATTTTTTTTTTTTTTATAAATTTTTACCCACGTCTCACACGTCATTTGATCAGAGAAAAATGTCACTCCATCCTATGTGACTCATGCTCCAAGATCTTTCTTGGAAATGCTGAAGGGATGTCCTTGTGGGAGATAATAATAACAATTATTATTGCTTTTAAACTACAGTGGAAGAAACTTTTTTTTTTCTTACAAAATCCAACAACATTTTTAGTGCTTTAAAATCTACTAACAACTACAACAACAACAACAAACTTCTGACAGGCCATTTGACAAAGAATTAACTTTCTGATTTTTTTTAAATGAAAAAAAAATGTATCTCAAATTTGTGGTGTATTTATTTATTTATTTGATTTAAGATTTGAATCTCCCTGTAGTCTTTGAAAAAAAATTTTTTTTAGTTGTAGTTGGATGAAGACGTGAATGGTGTGAATATACTTTGTATACAACCAGAGATATAAAAAATTGTGCTCTGTATGTGTAATATGAATTGTAATGCATTCTGCTGTCATATATAACAAGTTAGAATAAAAAAAGTTAAAAAAAGACTTATGTGTAAATGAACATTGTATTTAAATGGAACAATAAATATTTTAAAAATATGTTTATGAATTAAAAAAAAAGATTTGAATCTCCCTATAGTTTTTAAAAAACAATTTTTTAAAATTGTAGTTGGACACAATACTTTTATTTTTTATTTATTTATTTTCATGTGGTGCTGAGGATCGAACCCAGCACCTAACACATGCTAGACAAGTACTCTACCACTCAGCCACAACCCCAGCCCTCCCTGTAGTCTTGTTTCAAGAATTTTGGAATTTTATTTCATATTATCAAATATTTTATATGCTATTTTATAAGTTTTTACCATATATCTTAGAACATGAGCAACTCCTTCTTATTCTTTTCCTTGTTTGGCCAAATGCCCCCCCCCCCCCCCAATTGAAATATTTGCTTTGCAAGCCCCCCCCCCCCCTTTTTTTTCCCAGTAGTCAGTTCAGTTTAGCTGGGTCTAAGGCAGTGTATCCATTTTGTAAGTGGAAAGAGTGACTCATAGAAAGATTAGATGACTTATGAACACCACAGTGGAATTCAGAAATGTCAGCCCGATTCCTTGATACCTTGTCTGCCACTGGTTTACATTTTAACATAATTCTCACTGAGGATCACATCTAGATAAACTGGTGTGCGACTTGAAGAAGTTGGCCACATTGTCAGTTAGCAAATCTACATCTTTTCTTGGATTATCACTAGATCTCGAACTGCAATTGTAATATGTCTCTTAAAAATTACCTAACATGACTTCTGCATTTTAATTTAGTTTTGTTGTAATGGAGGCTATGTCTTGTCAATTAGAAAAGGAACATAGTTGGCTGGCAAAATGGACATTTGGATGTCAAAGTTTCACCCCCTATCACTCTATGTTTCTCTACCAGTCTCACCTGAAGCATAAACCCATTCATCTTCCTGATGAGTTTTTTGTCTTGACAGATTTTGAGATGTGATAAAAACTGGATCATAGGTGAGCTCATGAGTTTGTCATGTTGTGTCTTATACAGAATTCATCAGCATGGCCTCTGTAGCTAAAAAGTTAGCTCAGAAGTCTGATTTATCTGTTGTTTGGCTTTCTGTCCTTTAAAAACTTCTAGATGAAACTGTTGCGCCAGTGACACATTTGAGAGCAGGGACAAGGATGGGACTGTCTCTCCTTGTCTACAAGCTACCTTTGGTATAGATACATAATCTGTGAAACAAAGTCTGAGTTTGTGAACAGGAGGTACCTTGAAGTTTCTACTAGTTGAGGGATCCAATTAGAGGTTGGCGCTAACGGCCAGTATGCCCTGGTTTTCTTGCTAGAGCTTTGTTGCAATAATGCCTGTTAGTCTGCTTTCTGTCACTGTGTACAATACCTGAGATAACCAACTTAAAAAGAGGAAGGTTTATTTTGGTTCACAGTTTTGGAGGTTTAGTCCATGACCAATTGGCCCTATTTCTTTGAGCCTGTAGTGGCACAGTATATCATGGTGAAAGTGTGTGGTGGAGGAGGTCCAGTTAAAACTGGATCATAGGTGGCCAGATTGTCAGTTAGCAAATCTACATCTTTATACAACTTGTGGGTGGTATAAAGAGAGAGAGAAAGGGGAGAGGGAAAGGAAGAGAAATGGTCGTACAATCCCCTTTGAGGGCACACCTGAGTGACCTAACTTCCTCCCACTAGGCCCCGCCTCTTAAGGGTTCCACCATCTCTCAACAATGCTATGTGCTATGGGTTGGGGACACATGGTCTATGGGGGTGACACATATCCAAACCATAGCAATACCTTTTTTCTTTGGTTCTTGGAAGCCAGTTATAGAAATTGGTTGTGTGATTACATGACATGGTTTAGTCCACCTTCATAGAGATTGCATTCTATTATATAATCTTTAGAGAGACGGATAACAAGAAAGAAAATAAATGGTGTAATTCAAATAGTGAATATTTGTTCTTAGCTAAGAAGCTAAGAACAAATTCTGCTGGAGCATGCAATAGGGAGTTAGGAAGGGTGGGGGTAGCTACTCTCTTGGCTGAGTCTGGGGAGGTGACTTTCAGCAGACCTGAGAAGGGGCTGCCAAGCAAGCATCTGTGAAAAGAGCGTTCCAGAAAAGGGACAGCAGATGGCCTGGCCTTGAAGCAGGAGTCAATCTGGAATGCCCTGGGGCACTAGGGAGGCAAATGGTCAGGGCATTGTGGGCAGCGGTAGAGTGGTGGCAGATGGGGTCAGAGAAGTGGGCAGAGTAGGATGCAAGAAGGGCCATCGGAAGGGATCTGTTTCTGGACTCCTCTTCCTAGATCTTTCAGGCTTCCACAGTCAGAGCCTGGAGGGGGAAAGAAGAACAGCATAAAGTTGGGAGGGTGTGAAGTAGGAAAGGGACTGAGGATGGGAGTGAAGGCTGGAGAGGTACTGAGGTTAGCACTGCTCCGTCAGTATGCAGCAGTCGGGAAGAGATGTGGGCTGCCCAATGCAGGCATGGCCAGCAGAGGGCTGCAGAGCAGGACCTTGGGGCCAGGCTGCTGGGGCCCACTCTGGGTTCAGGCACTCACTCACTGAGTGACTTCGGAAGCTGCCTAATGAGTTTGTATCCCAATTTCTCATCTCTCAAATGGGATAATGGGGATAAAAACCCCTTCCTCATATGGTTGTAATGAAAACTCAACTAGCTAATATAGAAAGCCCTCTGGAAATGGTAGTTGTCACTGTATTTATTTACTCATTTTGAGGTTGTTGGAACAACGCCTTATGTTAAAGAAAAAAGATATCTGAACGTTGTCTAAGATGGTAAGGCAGACTGAATTCAAGAGGGGTCCCTGGTGACAGACATAAGGACTGCTGCTTCTTGCAGTGAGTCAGTGGCTGGACTCAACGTCCATTTTAGGGAAGGCAAGTAGGGATTCACTACCAAGCAGGGGGAGGGTCAGTAGATGGAGCATTAGTAAGAAGGAACCTCAAGGATAAGGGCTTCTGGTTCAGCTGTCTTGATGGGATTATCACTGAAGACAGGTCAGGGTGGTCGGGTACTAATGTGGGGATTTTCACTAAATGGACTCAGGATTTTCACTCAAAATAGATTCTATAAGGACATTTAAGGAAGTTCTAGGTTGGTCTTCAAGCCAGCCAGAGGACTTGGAGGAGAGTGACTAAAGTTTTGGTCAAAGGAGAGAGTGTTCTTTAACCTAGGCTGGAGACGTGTTCGGATTATGTGGGGAACTTAATTTTTTTAATTAAAATTTTTTTTTTTTTAGTTGTAGATGGACAAAGTGCTTTTATTTATTTATTTTTGTGGTGCTGCGGATCAAACCCAGTGCCTCACAGGTGCTGGGTGAGCAGTCTACACTGAGCCACAACCCCAACCCTCATGGGGGGAATTTTTAAAGGAACTATAAATCCCAAGCTTCAATCTCAAGGGAGGAAATCAGAACATCTAGGGGTGGTTCTGGCTTTGGTATTTCTTTTTTTTGTACTAGGGATTGAATCCAGGGGTGCTATATCTCTGCCTCTTTTTATTATTTTTATTTTTTAGGGATCAGGGATTGAACCCAGGGGCACTTAACCTCTGAACCACATCCGTAGTCCTTTTTAATATTTTATTTAGAGATAGAGTCTTGCAGAGTTGCTTAAGGCCTCGTAAGTTGCTGAGGCTGGCTTTGAACTCATGATCCTCCTGCCTCAGCCTTCTGAGCCACTAGGATTACAGGCGTTTGTCACCATATTTTTGAGATAGGGTCTCACTAAGTTTCTTAGAGTCTTGCTGAGTTGCTGAGGCTGGCTGTGAACTTGCAATCCTCTTGTTTCAGCCTCCTAAGTCTCTGGGATTACAGGTGTATAACACCATGCCCCACTGACTTTGATCATTAAAAAAAAAGAAAAAAGAAAAAAAGCTCTGTAGATAATGTTGATTTTAACCAGGGTTGAGACTCAATAATGGAAGGAAGCATCAGGGTTTCAGGAAGGTTCTTGAGTTTGGTGGTTGAGACAGATCTCAGAAAAAACTGTTCCTCAGGTGGTTTGAATTTTTTTAAAAAATATTTTTTTTAGTTGTAGCTGGACACAATATCCTTATTTTATTTATTGTTATGTGGTGCTGAGGATCGAACCCAGCGCCTCACACGTGCTAGGCGAGTACTCTGCTGCTGAGCCACAACCCCAGCCCCTGAATTTTTTTTTTAATCATTATGTTAGTTTTTATTGTTCTCTCCCTCTCTCTTTTTTTTTTTTTTTCTTGTGGTGCTGGGGATCAAACCCAGGGCCTTGTGCATGCCAGGCATTACTCTATCACTGAGCCACATCCCCAACCCAGATGATTTGAACAGAATCATCTGATACAGAATCAACTGATACAAGCCATCATTCTCTCAAAGACCTTCCTGATTTTGAGAGAATGATGGCTTGTATCAGTTCTGTTCTTCTCTTGGTTCCTATGTTTTGACTATTGCTTCTCATTCCCTAGGTACGTAGGAAACCTTCCAAGAATATTTGACTACTCGCCTTTAGATCCAACACAAGATTTCAACACACAGATGTAAGTACCAGATTATGTTGGTCTAGAAAAAGTATCCAACGGAATATTCATAGTGGTTATCACTGGGTTGCAGAATGAAAGGCAATTCTTTTTTGTTCTTGTATATATTAAGTGTTCTACAATGATCATGTGTCACCTTTATGGGAAGAAATGAATAAAGAACTGTGGAAAATTTAACAATGTAATCAGAAGCAAGTAAGGCAAATAAGTTATTTGTGAATAATCAAGAGAAAATGCTCCACTCAAAGCAGCTGTATTTATCAGAATTCAGAAATAATTTTAATATCTCTCTAGGAAGACAACAATGAACTCTTTGCTTTTGTGTCTCTTCCTGGTCAGGACTAAGTTAGGACATGGCCTTCTTTCGGGTCAGTACTCAAAGCCTCCAGTGAAATCGGAGCTCATTGAGCAGGTCATGAAAGAGGAGCACAAGGTACGTGTCCCAGGTGTGCTGCGTGGATGTGTGGGAAAGGGGGACTTCTACTGGCCAGAAGGTGGGTTTCTTTTTTGTTGTTGTTGTTCTAATTAGTTATATATGATAGCAGAGTACATTTTGATATATCATTCATAAATGGAGTATAACTTCTCATTCTCTGATTGTCCATGATGTAGAGTTACACAACTTGTAATCATATATGCACATAGGGTAATAATCTTTCCTATCCCTACATTCCCTCCCCTCCCTTCACTTCCCTCTGTCTATCTCAAAATATCTGTAGTTTTCCCTAGCCCCCACCACTTTTTGTGAATTAACATCTGCATTTCAGAGAAAACATTTGGCCTTTGGTTTATTGGAATTGGCTTATTTCGCTTAGCATGATACTCTCCAGCTGCATCCATTTACCTGCAACTGCCATAATTTCATTCTTCTTTAAGGCTGAGTAATATTCCGTCGTGAAATATACCACATTTCAGAAGGTGGGTTTCTTATGCATAGTCAAATGGTGCCTGCAAATTTAGCAAGCTTTCAGAATAGGAGTCTCATTTCAGAGTGAGTGGTGCCTCTCTGTGTGCTCTTAAAAATTGTGAGAGCCAGATTATATTATTTGCAGGAAAATGATGGAACTAGAGAACATCACATTAAGCAAAATAAGCCAGACTCAGAAAGTCAAGGGTCACATTTTCTCTCATATGTGGTAGCTAGAGAGAAAAAGAGGAAAGAAAAGGATCTCATGAAAGTGGGAGACCAGTAGGGTAGAGGAAGGGGATCACGGGAAGAAAGGAAGGTGGGGGGAAGGGAGGGACTGGGGAGTGAAATTGATCAAAGTATGCTATATGCATATATGAATATGCCATAATGAAACTCATTATTCTGCATGATTATTATACACCAATAAAAAAAAATTGTAATAGCCAGGTAGTGCAGTCCTGTAGTCCAACTCCTCTGAAGGATCCAGCTCAGCCTGGGCAACTTAGTGAGACTTTGTCACAAAATAAAAAAAATAAAAATGAAAAAAGGGATTGGGGATGTAGGTCAGTGGCAGAGTATTTGCCTACCAGACTTCATTCTCCAGTAGTGAAAAAAAAAATTGTGATAGGAATAACCCGTGTCAGGGTTTCCCCATATAGATCATATGTATGGGCCATCCTTAATGATCTTCAGAAACAACGTTCTTCATAAATACAGCAGAGACAGAAGGAATAAACCTTATAACAATATAACATCACCCCCTCAGTGGCACAGTCTTGGCCCTTACAGTGTCTTCCTTCTCCTGATCCTCAGCTTTGTTTGCTAGTGTTTCTCAAAATGCTGGTTGTTAAACACCACCACACAAGTTCTTCAACCTCTCCCCAGAGCTGAGGATTCAGAATTTCTAGGGGGGCTTGCAGGTCTCATTTCTGGCAAGTGGTCACGTGGTTTTTATGCACATTCAAGTAGGAGAAGCTCCATTGGCCAATCATTTTTGATTGACAGAATGATTGAAAAATGGGCTTGATCTCCCAGTACTAGACCTGAGCTCCATGTGCCTGCACAGTGGTCTTCTCTGATGCACAACTCCAGGAGGTGCTATTCAGAGCCTGATCTTTTTGAATAGTGTCCTTGGAATTGTGCAGCACATGGCTGACAGAGTTGTATTCAGCACCCTTAGCTCCTGTTGCTGCAAGTGTCCTGAGTGGAAGTGCATGCCCCTTCTCTACCACCTGCTGTCCTTTTGGAGTACCCTGTCTTGACTTAGTGGGCAAGGTCCTTCAAGTCTGTTGTCTGATCTCTGTGCTTCCATCTTAAGTCAGTAGGCCTTAACTAATGCCTGTAGACCAAAAGCAAGAGAGTGAACACTCTCTTGTTCATATGAAGTTAGCTGCTTGTGGAAATGGAGCAAACAAGGGAAGGAAGGCTCTCAGGGGAACACAGAAAGAGGCAGTGTTTCGGGATGAAAAGAAGGAAGTAAAGAGGGAAACAGACATTCTGGATGGCGAGCCCAGGAGATCAGAGTGGCACAGGGTGGGAAGAACTTCGCTTCTCAAATTGCCTTGTTACCCAGCACTGCAGGATTCTGATCCTTTCCCACCAGAAGCAGTGAGACCCTCATCTGGGATGCAGTGGAGGAGATGGTTCTCATTTGACATTCCAAAATGTGAAAATGCAAAATCAACTTAGTGGTGTTTGTAAAATTTGGTTTGGTTACTATTATAATGTCCTTTTATGCTGGTTAAAAAAAAAAGTGGTTCTTACATGAGTAAGGCACATGATTTATTCGTGCTAGAAATAATGACTGCTTAGCTCTGGTCTTTCTTTCCTCCGCATAGGGGTCAGTGGCCATTATGCGGTTGATCTGTAGATTCCAGCTTGCAGCTCAGTTTGCATCGAGGCATGTGACCTAGCAGCACTTGGGCCATATGTGGCCTGAAGTGTGTTTTGCTTGACTCACACAGATTACCTGAATTCCTAGCTTTTCTGAACCACCCAGAACCTCTGCCAGTCCCAGCCCCACAGTGGCAGCTGGAGTCCCACTCTGCCCTCCCTTCACATGAGACACACAGTCCCCAGCTGGCTCCAGTCCCTTTGTGGCTTGTGACCTGGCTAGTACTGTGGGTATTTGGGTTTGTGACCTTTGGTCTAGATGACTTACAAAATGCTTCCGAGTGTTGAGGCACCATAATCTAGTGCGTGGTCTTGATGAAAGAATCCAAATGTGATCTGTGTGCATCACACATCCTGGCAGTGGAGGGGAAGGCCCATCCTGCAAGAGAGGAAATGAGCAGGTCTTTGGTCCCAGCACCAGTGAGGCTCCTCTAACATTTGAAGTAGAGCGTGAATTGACCTTTGTGGTCCTGCGGGTGACTGTTTTAAGCTATTCGTCGAAGAGACAAATAATCCATAGCAGAACTCTCTACTCCCCTTGACAGAAGATGGAATTACTTTCTGAGACATCAAGATTGTCACTGGTAATTGGTTTCAAAGGGACCAGTTGTGAGAATCTTCCTTTTCTCAGGTATCGGGAGCTCTCTGGTCAAATGGTCCTGTCCCAGGCCTGTGGCAACTTAGAGATGAACCCGAAGTGTCTCACAAGAGGAAAGAAGATGCACTGAAGCAAAGAAGGGATAGATTATGAGAGGAATGTGTGGCAGAGGAGAGAGAGAGCATGAGAGAGGGATCAGAGCCTTTGGCAGAAATGCCTTTACATAGGACCACCAGCAACCATGGGAGTAATAGCTGGCATCACATTGAGGTGGCAAAGGGCCAGGCTCTTTCACTGATGCTGGAAGTGATGCAGAGGACTCTGGCCTAAAGTTAGCTTTTGAGTGGCAGACCTAGGAATCTCACCAAGCAATGTGTCTCCTGGGACCACTATACTCTCCTGTTTCCCTAAGTGGTACTTCAGGATTTGTTTTAGGTTCACAGTGTCTCAATGTGTGGATGGTAGTGGGTAGATGACAAGATGGGGCATTTTAAGTTTGCAAATTACCAGCCTAATAGTGTGGGTTGCTCATCGCCATCTCATAACTTGGGTCAATTCTAGAACACATCCTTCCTGATATTAAATTGGTCTGCTTTGAAACAAGGTGAAAGTTAGTGTTTAATATATGCTTGCTTAATAAATATTTTTGTCTATAAAAAAGACTTGCAATATTTGTAGTGGGCACTGACTAATTTTTTGAATTGATTTTTTTTTTCTTTTGGTGCTGGGGATTGAATCCAGAGTCTTGTGCACACTAAGCAGGCACTCTACCACTGAGCTATGCCCCTAGCCCTACTGAATTGACTTTTAAGATAAGATTGCATGTCATAGATAATACTTTAACATTAGAGAAAATGAGTCTTTTTTTTTTTTTTACCCCCTGAGGGCAGGAAGGTTGCTTGAGCCCAGGAGTTCAAGGTCAGCTTGGGCAATATTGTAAGACCTGTGTTAAAAAAATTATATGTATATATATTCTTCATCCTTATGCATATTAAGACAGTGCTTTCAAACATTTTAAAGTCAAATACTTTGTAACTTCTTTCTTCTTTTGAAGATAACATATCTTACATAATTGTGTATTTGGAATAAATTATTTCTTAAAAATTAATTATGTGAGTGTTCATCTAAGTGATCCTTGACACATAATCACTGGTTTCAACTTCTTATCAGCATGAGGTGACCAGTGTTCTACTTTTCGGTGATATAACTTAAGCTCTAAACGTAAGAACTTTGTTTTCACTGAACTCTGTTTTCCTAGTTTGGGCAAATATAACATTTCTAATTTACCTTTTGAAATATGAATAGTAGCTTGGGAGATTTGGGGTTTGGATAGGGGGTAGGAGCTAGTGGTCTAAGGTTTAAGGTTTAAGATAAAAAGTTTAAATACACAAGAGTTCATACACTTGTGCTTTGGGGACAGGCTGAGATGTGTTTATCTCCCTTTTGTTGCTTGGTCTTATAAGTTCTGTGCAAGCATTGCTCTAATGTGCTAAAAATCTCAATCTCAATCTCTCTGCTTGCTGATTAATTAAAGCATTAGGCTCAGGGGAGCGTGAGTGGCTAGCATCTGGCTGTCTGCCTGGTGCACGGTGTTAAACAGAAAGTCCTGTGTAAGCTTCTGGGAGACATTCTGAACACTGTAGTCTTCTCTCTAATTTTAGCTGATCGTTTTTGCAATTGCTGATGGAGAAAGTAAGTACAGTATCCTATTAATACAACAGGTTCCCTAGGCGGTTGCTATTTTGGAGACTATTTGGGCCTCCCTTGTTATAGTGACTCAGAACTAGCCTTTGCTTCAGGTATCCCAAGAGCCAGCTCACCAGAGAGAGTTCATCCTCTCGGAAGGCAGATATGACTCATGGTCAGTTTGGGCCTCATTTTGTGTGTTAAGTCCATGGAGACACTCAGGGGATGTCACTGACGTACAGTCAAGTAGGAAACATGCTTTCTCTAGCTCAATTTCTTTATTTTTTATTTTTTTATTTTAGCTTTTAACGAACTATCCTATACAGAGCCTCAGCTTTCTTTTTTTTAAAGAAAAAATATTTAAATTTGCATATGTACATAAAAGTGGAGAGCACAATGAATTTCAGCAGCTTCACTAGCTCAGTGATCGCTGGACTGCCCATTTTGCCAATCTGGTTCCATCAATCTTCCTAAACTCTTCCCTTTCCCTCTTTCCCCTTCTTCTTTCCCTTCTCTTTCTTTCCTTTCTCTTTCCTGCAGTAATTTAACACATAATTCATAACCCTACTCTTTACCTGTTAATATTTAGAATGCATTTATAACTATAATGCCTTGGTTGTTTTCATTTACCATAAATATTATTTAAAATGTTAAAGACATGCCAACAAAATTAACAATTCAATCTTTTTTAGTCTCATCTAATATCCAGTCCATTAGATGATTACTATTGTTTAATATGCAGATTTTTTCCTGCAGTGCTGAAGATATCTTTCCAAAGTTATCTTCCTCTTCTTTTTGTAAGCTCTTGATTTGTTGAAGGAGCTGGATCATTTGCCCTCAATACCATGAGGTATTGCTCAACCTGTGTTCCTTAGAAACTGGTAGGTAGATCTGGAGGCTTGATTAGATTCAGGCTCAACATTTTTTAGAGACTAACTTCCTCTTATCTAGATGTGAATTGAACATAGCCATAGTTGAATCTTCCCTTTGAAATTCAGGATACAGTGGGAGTGGGGCATGGGTGTAGAAAGATGGGGCCAGCTAATATTCAAGGCATGAAGCATGGAGTAGCTGAATTTAAGCTCAAATGCTCAAACCTAGCTGCCAACCCCAGGAGCTGGTCTGTATGTAGAAAGAGGTACATCTCTCTAGGTAAGACGCTTTTCAGATAACTTCCAGGTGATCACCTGCTCTCAAGCAATCACTGGACTGTTGATCATGGATTAAGAAAGGTTAGTTGAGGCAGGGCTTGGTGGTGCACGCCTGTAATCCCAGCGGCACGGGAGGCTGAGACCGGAGGATCGTGAGTTCAAAGCCAGCTCCAGCAAAAGCGAGGACTAAGCAACTCAGTGAGGCCTTGTCTCTAAATAAAATACAAAACAGGGCTGGGAATGTGGCCCAGTAGTTGAGTGCCCCTGAGTTCAATCCCTAGTTCCCTCTCCCACTAAAAAAAAAAAAAAAAAAAAAAAAAAGAAAAAGAAAAAGATCAAGGGAAAAGAAAGAAAGAAGATAAGCACAGAAGGGAAGAGGTGGGAGGGGAATGAATGAAGCTGGGCCACATTCCAACCACAGGGCTGTTTCTGGTGGTTGTCACCAGGGTCTCTAATGAAACTTCTCCTCTCAGTTGTATCACCACTTAGTGGCACAGAGGTATAGCCAGCTCTTCAGAATTTACTGACTTGTTGAATTTTCCAAAGCAACTGTTCTCTGTGGTCTGTGTTGGGGACTGGCGGCCACAGCACACTCGAATCACAGCTGGTAAGAAGTAACGCCCTCAGTGGCAGGCAGCGAATGCCTGCTTGTGTGAGTACCTAAACAGAGAGTGCACAAATGGGAATCCCACATGATGTCTCCATACTGTTAAGAGTGGAGAAATAATTGCTGGACTGGCCTGCAATGCTGGGTTTGAAGAAGACCTTTCCAGAATCCAAGACATACTATCTTCTCTTCTTGGCAACTTGTTGGTTGGACTCAGTGATGACAGGGTGAACCAGAAAGAGCATTAGGACACTAGAGAGAGGGAATGGAGAGACTGGTCTCGCAATGCCACCCTGGACCAGTTGCTTATCCTTCTGTGCCTCAGCTTCTCCTTCTATCAAGTGGAGATAATATTCATCATCGTCTCTTGGGGTTGGATAAATTAAGCAAAATATGCATATACAATGTGAAGAACTGTGCCTGGTACCCAGTAATTTTTTTTATCCAAGCACCTGGAATAATGTCTGAGACTTTCTAGTACTTAGTAAATATCTGTTGGATGAATGTATAAATATTAGCCATTATGCCAAGAGAAGGTACCATCATTGCATGCCTGTGTCAGCTGATGCTATGTAGGCACACACTAGCATTATGAGTGAAGAAAGGCACAACTTTACATACTTTTGAGGGGATGTGTAACAGGTAGTAAAATTAACTGGGTCAGGAATAAATTGGTCTTTGTCTAGCACTGGAAGCACATTTGAAGCCATGTAAACATGTAAGCTGATCATTTATGTTCTGGTTCCTGTTCCTCAGATGTCCAAACACTACCATTTGGGGGAATTCTCAAAGGGCTACTAGCACTGTTTTGGGTCCTCTGTAGTGTTTCTTAACATTGACAACAGGTGTATGTGTGTGTGTGTATGTGTGTGTGTGTGTGTGTGTATGTGTGACGTACATATATAAACTCCTAGAAGGCAGAACACCCAGTAATAGAACTCCCAGTAATGCCATGCAGAGAGGACGTGGTCAGTAATACTGGTTCACTAGGCCAGTGAGCCCTCAGCAAGATGGGAAAATTCACTGGACTTAAATGAGAAATAATTGCTTAGAATGGGTGCATTGCAGTGATGTTATATGTAGCGCTGCCTTTGGCTGCAGGGAGATAAAGGAGTTGTCTCTTCACCTGTTGAATCTGACAGTCATTCTGCAAATCCATCAGGGACTCCAGACCATAGGAATTGGCCTTGGACGTCCATGAGAACTCAGATAGGCGTGAGACAGGGCCTGCCCCTGCTAGCACCCAGTCAGGCCATGGAGATGAGCCAGAAGCGGGCTGAAAGTCTTAATTGTGCTAGGAGCCAGTGATGGCCCAGATGGCAGGTTCTCTGGGTGTCTGTCAGAGCAGGGGAATGTGGTTTGGAAGGTAAGCAAGTGGAGGTTTTATCAAACGTGGGGCAAGTAGCAGCCATCGCATTTGCAGAGAGGGCAGGAACCACCTTTGGCTCCACTGCCGAGGTGAGGTGTATTTCACTGAGCTCCAGGATGTGCTCAGTGCTCCCTGACATGTGTCTAGTGGGTCCACTTTTTTGTTGCTTCAAATAGCCTGACACTGGAGTCGGAGCTGAACCTGGAGTCCACTCTGTTTCTGCTTTGCTAGCTGCATGGCCGTCTGTCATTAAGACCACTCATCTGGCCCTTCTCTGCTAGCCTCTTGTTTCCCTTGGTGGAGATAAGCAGAGTACCTGCTTTCTGGGGTTATTGTGGTATTAATGAGGTCAACAGGTGTCACCATTGTCAGGTGGGTGAACTTGGGGCAACACCTGGGTCTATCAGGGGCCTGCCTCTGGCACCAAAGGCCATGTAGAATCTTCCCACCTCCTGAAGTGTAGGCGAGTTTCCTAGATTTCTAATACTGAAAAGTCTAGGTCATATCAAAGCCACTTGAATGCTTCTCCCTTTTACCAAGTCGGGAGTCTTAGGAAACAGTAGTACAGGAGGGTGGGTGTCACTGATTTGTATATATATTTTAATTTTATTTTTTCCTTTTGTCCTTGGTCCACTTCTTTGCCTCCTTTTACTTCCTCTGTCCCCTTCAGAGTTGAGGGTCAAGTAGGATGGGAAGATGAGGGAGCCACCTCATCTAGGGTCTTTTCACCTAGATAGTGCTCTTTGGCCCCCTCTTGGCTGTCACATGTTTTGTGACCTAGCTGACCTTTTTTTGTGGGGACACATTAGTGGTTCTTTTGAGATGCCCCTTCCAACATCTTACCTCCCCATCTCAGAGTCCTTGCAAGGACATTTCCTGAGGTCCTTTCTTCTGACCTCTGTAACCCTCCATCCCAGGTCTCATCCTGAGCCTCCTTTTGCTGGGAGACAGCCCACCAGCATGTGCTGGGTCTTTTTGGGGGGTGCCTGGAGGCCTTCTGAGCTACCCGCTTAGCCCCCGGGGAAGTTCATTATCTTTGTCCTGACATACTTGCCCCAGCCTCCTGCTCTCCCCATGCTGCCCTTCTGGCAGCTGCAGCTGGCCTCTTCCTGCTTCTCCAGGTGAGGGGCAAGCCTCACCAGCTCCCAGGGGCTCCCTGAGTGCTGATCCACAAACAGTGCAGGGTGGATCTGGACTTTGAGAAGCTCTGCATTAGGTCACAGGGCCATGCGATGCCATTTTCCTTCCTTGCAAACACCCTGACCTTTGCTTGAGGTTCTTTTCTGTACCCCCAGGGAGCAGGGAGAGACGCTGTGGAGCACTCCCCCTTTTTACCTTCCCTAATGTGTCAGCTCTGAAATGGTCTGTGACAGAGTGGTTTGGCCACCATGTAGCAGGTTCTATAAAGATGGGCCTCGTGTCTGTCTTTACAGGTGGAGTGTTTATCACCCACTGTCTTGAGTCCACAGAAAGAGTCCCAGACTATTCTCCCATAAGGCTGCAGTGCCTGGCCAATGCTAAACACCCAGTGCATGTTAGCCTTCATCCTTATCTACCCTTTTTGGGCTTCTGTGATCTCATGTGAGAAATGAAGTTCACGGTCAGCTCTGCTCTGCCTGCTCTTAGGGCTGTCAATGTGTGAGAAGGTTTTGTAAGTCGATTTTATCTTTCTGCTTAGCCTCAACAGAATGGGATCTCTCCACGCATGTTTAAGGCCTTTGTCAGCAAGAGCCACCCAGAGTTCTCCTCCAACAGGCAGCAGGATGCCCAGGAATTTTTCTTGCACTTGGTGCATCTCGTAGAGGTGAGTCTTCAAAAATTCTCAGAGAGCTGTAGAAGTGCGTGTGGGAGTCCGCCGTGGCGTGACCAGAACACCCCAACTCTCCTTACCTTGTAGCTCTCTGGGCCCAGGGCACTTGATGTGACCATTCCTCAAGCCCTGGGTTCCAGAGACTGGTGGATCTGCCAGTGTTTCTTTTAATCTGTGCATGTTATAGGTATGTTTATCAATTATTTCATTGGCCCTTGTTTTTGGTCCCTAAACAGAGCCCCTGGAGAACCCCACGTGGCACTTGGTGTCCTCCTGCACAGCTCAGAGGTCACACTGCTCTCAGCAGAGTTGAGTCATATTAAATACTGTGGTTTTTAAAAGCTACTGAAAATCCTAAGGCCTTTGTCTCCCCTTAAAAAACAACAATCTTCCCCCCCCCCCTTTCTGATTACAAAATCCATCTATATGGTCACGTCATACATGCTTTAATTTTTCCAGGACAATTATTTCCTCCCTTTCTTTTTCATTTGGGTCCTAACCTTTTTTTCTTTTAATTCCATTCATGTATGTTGGTCCTTCGGCCATGATTTTTTTTTTTTTTTTTTTTTTTGTACTTGGGGATTGAGCCCAGGGTGCTCTACTGCTGAGTTACCTCCCTATCTCTCTTCCACACTGATTCTTTGGAAAAAAACTTTTTGAGACAGGATCTCAATAAGTTGCTGAGACTTGGTCTCAAATTCGCCATCCTCTGGCTTCAGCCTTCCAAGTTGCAGGGATTTACAGATGTTTGCCACTGTGCCCCGTAGGTCCTCCATGATTTTTAATGGCTGCATAATATCATTCACAGATGAACTAGAATTTATTTAATCAATTTCCCAGTTTTGGATGTCAGATAAATTCCAGTGTTTTATTGTAAAGTACTCTGATGGACTGTCATGACCAGGGGAAATATTTAGTAAAAGCCAGGTCTTCATAGTAGGTTGACAGTCGATATTATGTTAATTTTTATTCATGGCTGTTAAACATTGCTAAATTTACTAATGTGATATAATCCAACCTTCAGAGGAACCGCATCGGCTCAGAAAACCCGAGTGATGTTTTTCGGTTTTTGGTGGAAGAGCGTATTCAGTGCTGTCAGACCCGGAAAGTCCGCTATACGGAGAGGGTGGATTACCTGATGCAGTTGCCCGTGGCCATGGAGGCAGCAACCAACAAGGGTAACTGTTCCAGAGCCGGAAATCAGCCCCGTGTGGTTTTGTGTGGAAAACCCTGCACCAGAGGCAGAAGGGGGGAATCAGGAGCAGCCAGGGCTGAGACCTGACGGCATCTGGCTTGCACATCACCTGTCACCTTTTCCTTAATCCCTGTGGGACTTTGGAATGCATTGCAGGTTTTATGGAGGCATTCTGGGTGGAACCTACTTTAATGCCTATGAATTTGGCCAATTGGTTGGAGTCAGTGTGACTTTGGGGGAAATTATTTGTAATGGTGGATGTAGAAGGTTCTTTGACACATCCCTCATAGGTTGTGCTGTGAGGTCTGAGGGAAACGATCAGGTCAGGACTGCCTTTTTTGGTGTAAAGAGGTAAGTAGAGGTCAATCTCTTGAAATAAGTTGGCTTTCGAATCTGGCACTGTTTATGGCACCTCTAGTGGGATGTTAATTGGGGCAGGGCACTTTGTAGGAGCAAGGCCCATTAGAAGGGTCTAGAGACTTGGGAAGGGAGAACAAGCTAGAGATACCTCAGTATTGACAGTTCTTGGAAGTTTCTTCTCCTTCCATCAGTCTGATCCAGTCCTTCCCAGGCAAAATAGGTGAATGGTATTAGAATTAATATCTCAGAGGAGAGAGAGGCAAAATGACTATTGGACTGCTTATCTTTTAGAAGCTGGTCATTTTTGTGAAGTTCAATATTTCCGTGGGTGACCTCTTTTCCAGTGTGTGTGTGTGTGTGTGTGTGTGTGTGTTTGTGTGTATGAGAGAGAGAGAGAGAGAGAGAGAGAGAGAGTCAGCTTATTGTAGTTGGAAAGTGATGATCATAATGATTTTCAGATGAAATGATTTCCATCTTCTATAAGCTCATATAGCTTTTGACCAATTTTTAAGCTGTTATCCATCATGCAAGGTAGAGAAATAAGGGATGTATGGTTTGTTTCTTTTTAAGAACTAGGATTAATTGGTCTCTCTTGCCCATCTCAGGGCTGCTGACTTACATGTCCTGCTCAGTTCCATCAGTCTAAATAACAGAGAGATTCCCCAAAGATGAGTGGGTTTATTTGGGAGCAGCATTGCAAAGGGAATGTGCATGCTTTAGGAAACTCTGTAAGTATTCCAAGAGGTTGAGGAAAGGGGGAAGTTTTGAAGGGAAAAATGAGGAGAATAATGTGAGTTGTTTCCGTACATTAATCCTTGGTTCAGTGATGAGTAATAAGTGTGGCTTCTGTCGAAGAATGCACAGTTCTGGGCAGGTGTCCTTACAGAAGTATTTTCGGTGCAAGGTTGTGGTGGACTTTGTGTGAGGTTGTGGTTCCGACAGTCTTTTGTGACAGTTCTTGTTATCAGACATATAAGGATGACATCCCTTCTTTCAAAACCTCCCTGCTTAGTGTACTTTTGTTGTTAGGGTTTGACAAAAGTGACTCTATTTTGATTTTAGCCACTTCCACAGTCCCATGTTCTCTAACTCACCATTTATAATTTAAAGGTGGTAACTATCTTTTTTTTCTCAAAAGGATATTTACAATTTAGTCCCTGGAAATTGGTCCCTAGAAACCTTTAATGTTCTTATCACATATAAGTGCATCATCAAGTAATTGTGGACTAGGGAAATGAAATAGGAAATGAAATTGGAAAATACGTGTGTGTATAAATGGGCTTAAAAACTGACCTGTCGGGAATGAATTTTTGTTATTGTTATTTGGTCACACAAAAAAAGAATTGACCAGAAAGGCCATTCAAAATACCTGTGAAGTTTTGTCTGCAGTTAGTTTCCAGGGACAGATCTGCTGACTCCTGGGAGGTTCCTTGTGCACTCACTTCTTTTTCCCTCAGAATTTGATCACTTAAGGAGGGATCATACAGAGAGGCTTCCAGGTGGACAGGTGGGCTGCTTTGACATCTGAGGCGCTGGAATCCTTGACAGGCAGGCGTCTTGGCAATGTTGATTGTCACAGGAGGTGTGATGGCAGAAAACTGCAGTCCTCATTTTCATCCTCCTCCTTGGCCCCGCAACACCTTGGAACCTGTGACCAACCATAGTTGCTGATGGAACCAAATCAGAAAATGTGTACCGTGGGGTCTGGTGATGGTGAGGAGCTGTAGTTCTCTTTATTTATTTATTTTTAAAAAACTCCTCCATTGGTCATTTTATTTTAGGACAGTTTATAAAGTTCACAGGAATATTTTCATGTTTTTGTGTTTGATCCTTTGCAAGATTTGACCACTGGACACAATTTAATATCCCTTTCTGGCCTCATTTGTGAGTAGCAGGGGCATGCTAATCAGGGTTTTAAGTCTGACTTTGTCAGTGATTAACTGGTTTTGAACTTGGGCCTCAGTTTCTTTACAAGGGAGTGAGGGGCTTGGGAAGAGGCGAGACCTTGGATCTCTTTCAGCTTCAGAGTTCTCTGGGGTGAAGGTCTGTGTTTTGGAGGATGGCATTTGGGTAATTCCAGGATTGACCTCCAGGCAAATGAAATATCAGGTTCATGCACCATTATATCACATGCATGATCTGAACCAAGCAGAGTCTCAAACAGGAAGAGAAAAAGGTGAATGACTGGTTGCTACCTGTCAGTGCTACTCCAAAGACATTCCAGAGAGCATCAGCCTTATCTGGATCTGAGAAGGGCAATTATCTCTCTCTCTCAGACCGGACCTAGCCCAAGAAGCCTTCAGGGAAGTTTGTTCAAAGAGGAGGTTTTTCTTTTCAAGAAGACCAGAGGGATTGCAAGGTCATTCTTTTTTTTTTTTTTTTTTTTTTTTTTTTTTCTCATTCAGATGAACTGATTGCCTATGAACTAACAAGAAGGGAAGCAGAAGCCAACAGAAGACCCCTTCCTGAGCTGGTGCGAGCCAAGATACCCTTCAGTGCCTGCCTCCAGGCCTTTTCTGAACCAGAAAATGTTGATGATTTCTGGAGCAGCGCCCTACAAGCAAAGTCTGCGGGTGTGAAGTGAGTGTGTGTGGTCGTGGGGCGAGGAGGGAGGGGCCTTGAGAGGTGGGGACGGGTAAGGGAGAGGAGGCAGGGTGTTCCAGGAGTCTGCACATGCTTGTTCCTGTGTGGTGGGATTGGATTATGAGTCATGCAATCTGATGGTCAAGGATTACACCTACCTGAGACCTGTCCTTTAAGACAGGCTTATATTTTATATTATGCACTAAGAGGGAAAGGGAGTGCTGTTTCTTTTTTCTTTTTTTTTTTTAAGTGCAACATTTTGGTTTGTTCTTTGTTAGGAATTTGCCTTTCTTTTTAATTTTTTTTCTTTTCTGAATTTTTGTTGGTGTGAAGAGCTTACAGTCAAGAAACATCCCTATCCCCACATGGCAAGAATGATGATTAATGAAGAAATTACAAAACTCTTTATGTCAGGCTTCAATATTTCAACTCCACTGGGGTATCTTTTAGTTCTGTAATCAAGATTTGGCTTTGAACTTGGTTGACTGTGTTCCCATTTGAAGACTCGGAGTCTCAGGGCAACTCAAAGTGGGGATAAGGGCTTCTGAACATTGTTCAAAGGAGCTGATCAGGACTTGGTCAGTAGATGTCCTCTGTTCATATTGTGAAGCTGGTTGTCAGATTCATGCAATTTTTTTTTTTCTGTACTTGGCACCTTAATTGATTTGACACAGTCGGTCCTTGCTAACATACTATTTGTTGCTGCACTTAATTGCAGAAAGAGTTATAGTCGTATGAAATGAGGGAGGGTCTGCAAGTTTGGCTCTGGGAGTTTTGCTTCTTTTAGATATTCTTTGGCCCTTCTCTGAGGCTAAGTCTGAACTCTCAGTTGATGCAAACAAAGCTGAGTGAAGGTTGGAGAGTTTTTGCTGGCTGTTTTTACCATACCTCAACAAGCAGTCAAGCCTGGAATCAGTTATACTCTGCAAAACCCATCTCTCAGGATTCTGCTTTATTTCAGATTAGAGATTTCACATATTAAAAATGGGAAAGGAAGACAAGTGATTTCAAAACAGAAAAAAACCGAAGCCATATTTTCCTAAAATAATTTTTAAAAAGATCCATACTCAAATGAGTTCTACTTAAAGTTCATTTAGTTGTTAGCTATCCATCTTGGGGTAAGTTTTCATCCCAGGATTCCCGGTTATGGTTTTTGTGTGTGTGTGTGTGTGTGTAGATATTTTTGTTGTGTTGTGTTTGTACATGCGTGTGTGTTTGTGTGTCCTTGCTGATGACAGTGGGTAGCTGGCATGTGAGAGACACTGTAACTTGGAGACACCTTTGGGCAGTGAGAAACCCTCACGGCCCATTAGCGATGGAGAAGTTTTTCTTTAATCATTCACTATGGATTGAAGATTCTTCAAACATTTGTTCTTTTCTCTTTATGCTTTTGTTGTGATTCTGTATGGGGGGTAGAAAGGGATCTGGGAGCCTAGAAAGCCCCAGGCCAGGTGTAAGCTGCAGAATGGAAGTGTTCTTCCTTTCCCTGGACCCTGGCCACTCCTCTCTGCTCTTCAGAACAGTGACCTGGTGCCTTAGAGTGCTGGGTACGATACGCTGTCCAGGCCTGCCATTCCCCGCATGTGTCCTGCCAGGAAGGAGCCTTCTCAACATTTGGAAAAGACCCATCTTTAAAATGGGGCTGGAAGGCATTCGCTTTCAACAGATGGACGGATCCTCTGAGCCCTATGCTGGTGTTCAGGAGATCCGGATTCTTCTGTGTGCACTTCTTGGCTTATCTTGGGTTTTGGGCAAAGTCACTGCCCAGTGTTCTTCTCCCATCTGTAATGGAGAAATGTCTCCATCAAATGCTACCAAAATATTCAGTTGTGGGCTGTGCTAACATCTAGAATCCTTGAGGAGTTTCTATAGTGCTTCAAAGTAGCTATTTCTCTGCATACACACAATGCCCTGCTGAGTTTTTTTTTTTTAATATATATACGTGAAATAATTAGTACTAGGTGTATGATAATTGTTAGTAATGGAAAAAATGGTTCTTGTTGGAAAGAAAAAAATGTTAAAAGTAATAAAACAATGATCATTTATTGCACATTTATTGTCAGAGCATGAGTCAGACAGTTCCCATTGGTTATCGCATTTAGTCCTCTTCATAGTGTACGTTACTCTCCCATTTTACAGATGAGGAAATAAAAGAAGTAATTGGCCAGCAAAGGGTAGACTTGAGATTCATTCAGGTCTGACTGAGTATAGAGATTAAGTTCTTAAATGCTGTACTATGTAAGGACCTCCTATTCCTTAACATGCATATATAGATTTCCTTGTTCTTTAATATGCTTGATCATGTTTTAAATACTGTCTTTGGGAAAATCAGTTAGTGGACTCTAAACATTATTAATTTTGTTTCTTTATTTCCATCAGGGAAGGCCATGACTCAGCCTATACATTGTTAATTTGGGAACTTGAACATTTCTTTCATTAGACCTAGAGCCTGAAAGGCCAGAAAGAGGCAAAGGGTGTCCTGAAGATCTTGGTGGACCTCATGGGTCACTGTGGACCAGACATGATGGCCCTTCCCTTATGTGGTCCCAAATGGACCATGTCTGGGAAGAACATTTAGGGTATGAAATGTTCATTCACCCAGCAATTGTTATTGCTCCCCTGATATATTCTAGACAGCAAGAGGAGCAAGACCTGGCTCCTGCCCTCAAACAGCTCTCAGTAAAGGTTTGAGAGGGAGAGATTTCCACTTACCCTTTATCAGTCATGCAGAGAAGAGCGTGGTGTAGGCTCTAGAGCCCACCCTCTAGGTCAGCTGTGTGGCCCTTGAATCTCCAGTCTAGACTTTGGCCACTTGACCTCACCTCCCCAGGCCCTGGGTTCCTCATTTGTGAACTGGGATAATACCGGAACTTTCTTCCCAGAGTTGGGGTGAGGATTAAGCCAGCTAAGCCACTAGAAGTGCTGTGCACAGTGCCTGGCACAGAGGGACTGCAGGATGCCAATGTTATTAATCTTCATCTTTCCTTTTTTTGGGGTGCTTGAATTATATGAGTGGTTGATTAACTATCGTATTTTCAATGTACTTATTAAAAGGGGTAGAATTTTTTTTTTGTGTGTTTTATTTGCCAAATTTTTAATAAAACAGACAATCATTTTAGGGAGAGGGGTAGCTTGTATTTTTTCTTAATAAAAAGTCTTCATAGTATTTTTGCCTTAATTGTAATTAGCGAACAACTGGCATATTTTAAATAATGTTGTCAGGGCCTACTCTTAAGGGTTTTATGTGTTTTGACTCATTTAATTCCCATAATGACTATTTGAAGTAAATTACATGTCCATTTAGACCAGTGGAATGATTTGTATACTGATAGCTTTTCTTAAAAATGCACGGCTTTCAAGAAAAATTTTAATTCCAGGAATTGATTTTTCGGAACAAAAGAGTATGTAAAAGAGCATAATTTATGACATTGTTATATTTAACAAATTTTATGACCCTGAATAGGGATTAATGGATGCAGAATACTGTTACTTTTGAGATGAAGTGAACAGGTTCATATTGAGCAGTTGCTATGTGTAGGGTCAACTAGAACCCCTATCGAGACTGTAGAGACAAATAAAGAATGTTTAGGGTGAATCCAGTGAGGAGACATGTGTCCTGCCCTCTCACCCTCTTAGGTGATGCGTCAAATGACCCCCGCCATGCCCTCCCCAACCACACATTGCCCACCATCCACATAGATTTGGCAGCTAAAACTTTACCTAGATGCTGACCCAGAGCCATGGCAAGAGCCTCAGGACTCCTGCATCATATTTAAAATCATTGATTTAGTGATGACTTTTGGTGAAATTCACTGTTAGGTATTTTCCAGATTTTAACTTACCGTAAGAAGAGAAGATCAGAAAAGTAACATCTTTGCATTAGTTGAAAATATAATACCAGTGGAGTTTGTTGGATTTTGTTGAAATTGAGGACTTTGCTACATTTGAATAAGAGTGATGTTTATTACTGCTTCTCAGAAGATTGAAAAACCTAATTAGAGATAATATCAATTTCTGGAGAGAGCCAGGATTTTCTTAGCATGACAAAGCTCCTGTTTTCTGGACGGCTCCCTTATGTTATTGCCTATAGCCGCCTACCATCCTTGTGATGGAGAATTTGGGATACAGAGAGGCTTACATAACTTGTCTGGGGTAAAATAAAAGTCAGCAATACATTGATTCAGTGTCTTAGACCTCAGGGATTAACAAAATTCATGGCAATTTCTTAGGCATATATCATATTTTCTGTTATGCCAAGTGGTTTTATACTATTTCATGAACATTACACAGCCAAGGAAGGTAGATTTTATTAATAAATCCATTTTTAAGGTGTATAAACAGAGCCTCAGGAGTGTCAATGATTTGTTGAGATTTGGAGTATGTTGAGGGACATAGCCAAGACCCGAATCCACATCTTTCCACTCTTTTTGTAGTGTTCTCTGCCCTATGCTATTGCTTATCTTTTACACTAGAGGGCAGCATTGCATTTGCTTTGTGAATTATGAGCTGATGCATTCTAAATAGAAGGCCCCCGGGGGTTCAGATTTGAAAAGTGGGGTCTTTGCGAGGGAGTTCTAGAATCTTTACTTGTAATATTTGTCTAGTACTCATTTTCTTTTTTACACACATCTGTCACACTCACATTGACTACAAAAAAAAAAAGAGTTATAAATGTGGAGCGAATGAGCTAATCCTGGGCTGTGAATTTGGTATACAAATTGAATAATCTGCATAAAACTGTCAAACCCAAGCCCAGGTATTTTGACCTTTCTGAAAGTTTGAGAGAACACAAGATATTGCACACATTTATTAATTTTAAATTTTAAGTCTCAGATTTAGATAGATTATATAATTGTCCCATAACATAGCTACCTTTAGGATCAATGGATTTAGGTGCAGTACTATTTAATGAGGCCCTGGAATTTCCAATAGTCCACCTCAACCAAAGTTCCAGTAAGCTGTCCATATGCCAATTCTGTGTGGTTAGGTAGTGATTCTCAGTGGGAATGGAGGGATAGGTGTTTCAGGATTACTCAGGGAGCTTTATAGCCACTCAGTGCTATAAAGCACACACACCTCTGAACACCTAAAAACACAGAAGCTATATTTCAGTAAGGAGGTTAGAAAAACAAATGCTTGAAAGTATGTTTCAGAAATATAAAGTGTTACAGCAAAGTGAAAATAATAATTTTGAAATGGGCCCAATCATTCTCAAGGGACAAGATTCTTCCACATTAAACATTTTCTTCTTGGGGAGAGGCCAGATGGAGTGAGCAGGAATGAGTGTGTGCACACTTTTATGACTGTGTTTGAGTGTGTGTGTGCTCCAGCCAATCACAGGAATTGTTAGGTGTGCTTTAGACACAGCTTATTTTGCTTCATGAATTGTATTCACTTTTTTTTTTTTTTTTTACCTCATTTAATTGATGTATTCCCCTTGTGTTTCTCAGAACGTCCCGCTTTGCCTCATTCCCAGACTACTTGGTCGTGCAGATAAAGAAGTTCACTTTTGGTCTTGACTGGGTTCCCAAAAAATTTGGTATGTATCTTTTGCATGCTTTTGCTTAAAATGTCATCTTTGCCATTTAAAACACATGGCCTGTGACAGAGCCCATGTAATTGACTCCACAAACAGTTCCATCACATTCTTTTTTCCATTATTCCTGCCTTTCCCTTTTGAATACAGGATAGGCACTAATGATTAAAATGACCACATACCAGTCCACTCCCCTCCAGTAATGGGTGTAGAAATGACCAGATTCTGAGAGTGAAAGCTGGGCTCTCATGTCCTACTCCCGTGCATACAAATTACCTGGGATCTCAGGAAAATGTGGATGCTGATTCTGCAGGTCTGGGGTGGACTGAGATTGTCCTTCTAACAAGCTCCCAGGTGCTGCTGGCCCAAAGACCACACTTTGAGTAGCATTAGTTGGAGATATGCCTTCTTCCTAGCATCCCTCCTCTGCCTCTGAGGCAGTTGGCTGTAGCTAGTGACATTTCCTTAAATCACACAAATCTCCTTAATAATCTAATAGAAATGGTTGCATTAAACAGTCAAAAATGGGATGTGATTCTGACTTCATTGGGCTTTATTCTTGCTAATTTTAAAGGCCCTTGACCATTGTTAGAGTTTAATTTTCAAGACAATGCTTAAAACCTTTTTCTTACAATCGGGATTGAATATGAAGGCTGTTAGGCTGCCCTCCGTGCTGTGGAAAAGATGTATAGTTTTACCCTAGTTTCCCAAGTAGGTACTTACGACTGCCTGTCTTACAGTTTCTATGCAACTGTACACTTATGGAAACAAAAGAAAACAAAACAGTGCAAGTCTTATGGCTAACCAAGCACTTGCCAGAGGAGATAGGTAAAAAGAATGTAAAATCCACTGGAGAGATTCTCAGGACCCCTGGGCACTGTCAGATACGAGGCCATTGTTTGCCAAGGGAAGTCGTGTTGGAGAGGTCCACTGAAAACCAGGGGCCCTTGTTTGGCTGCTGGGATAGTTTTCTGGATGGAGTGGGGCTGAGAGCAGATGCGGATCACCCAGCTTCTCTGCTGGACCCTGAGAGAGCCTTTAGTTACCTGAGAGAAGAAACTGATTTGTTCTAAAGGCTTTGGCCTACTTTGGAAACAGTTTTCTTATTTTTCCTTATCCTTGGAATTTCTATAAGGAACAAAAATTTGAATCAAACTTTATTGATTTGCTGAATTTCATGGAGTCCTAAAGCTAAACAGGTTATTTTGTTTTTTTGGCACCGGGGATTGAACCCAGAGGCTCTTTACCACTGAGCCATATCCCCAGCCTTTTTTATCTTTTTATTTTGAGACATGGTCTCCTTGAGTTGCTTAGGGCCTCGATAAGTTGCTGAGGCTGACCTCAAACTTTTTTTTAAAATATTAATTTTTTTAAGTGTAGTTGGACACAACACAGTGCCTTTATTTTTATGTGGTGCTGAGGATCGAACCCAGGTCCCGCAATCCTAGCCCTGACCTCAAACTTTTAATCTTCTACCTCAGCCTCCTGAGTTGCTGGGATTATAGGTGTGCACCATTGTGCCTGGCTAAACTGAATTTTTAATGAACCTGAATTTTCCTCATGAGGAAAAATTGTATCAATTTTGCTGGTCAATTTTTGCTTCCCCCTGAAATTAAAAAATAAATTTAAATAAAAACTTGACTTTGTTCTTTGAGTTGTTCTAAAGTAGGATATATATTCCCAGTATCATAAATGGTTTGGGGGACAAAATTTTTTCAGGTTCTGTTTGCTTGACATAAGACATCCTGCCCCAGCATTTGAATTTGTTTTTCATTATTATTTTATCTGAATATATGCAATGCTAAGTCTCCACATGCTATTATAAATTTTGTATATGAGTAAGTCAACATAATAACAACTGAACCAAAAAAGGGTTTCAAGAAAAATGTGTCCCTAGGACTCATGCACTTGAGATTTAATTAATTTCTTTAGAACTTCATTATTTATTACCTTAGAATGATCACAGTACCTATCATGATTTGGAAAAGCTGTCAACTAGGATTACAAACTCAAATGCCTATTAAGGACAGGGTGTAGTAAACTAAATGAAAGAAGTAGGCTGGGATAAGAAATACACAGCCATGATCTTGGTAAAGACATAGATTAGAAAATCATCTCTCTACCATAAGAATCCGAATAGTGTGAATATGATGCTTGGGGTTGTAGGGGTAATAGAGAAGAGCGGGGTCTGTGTCAGAGTGCCAGTGTCCAAGTAGAAGCTGAAGGTCAACTCCAGATGGTTGTTACTACATGAGAATATGCTATTTCAAAATAAGTTGGAAACCTGAAACTTTAAATGAACTTTAAAGATTTAAAAATTGGAATATGTTGCCATCATCTAAAAAACATCAAATAGAATGTGTCTAAATTATGACTGATCTGTGAGCTGGCAGTCTGTGACCTCTGGCTCAATGGGTTTGTTCTCCGTTCAGTGGGAAATCCTGCCGCCCTCTATACTTACCCGAGTTCTCCATTAACCTCTCATTAGTCTCGATGGATCTGCTGGTCTGGTGATCTGTGTGCTGACCGCTCCTTCAGCTCTCCCTAGACACATGCAGATAGATTCTGAAGTCCTGGTTTTATACTTAGGTGATTATGGAGTTTTGGACAGTCCTGTGAATATTATGTGTCTCATTTTTGCAGATGTTTCTATTGACATGCCAGACCTACTTGACATCAGCCACCTCCGAGCCAGGGGGTTACAGCCAGGAGAGGAGGAACTTCCGGACATCAGTCCCCCCATAGTCATTCCTGATGACTCAAAAGGTACCCAGCCTCCAGGAGCATGTGCTGCACCCGCCACCCAATTCACCCCACAAGGGCACAGACCCATCATGAGTAGTTGAGGGGGAGAGTTTTTAGGTTGTATTGTCTCTGACTGTGGCTTTCTCCCTTCAACTCCACCTCTGCTTCCCCCAAATGGGAAAAGGAGTTGTTTCCTGTCTGTGGGGAAGAGGTGTCTTTAGTGGCTCTTAGTCTAGGGGACTGTGTTATTCTTGCCAACGCCTCGAGACAACCAAAAGGGGCCATTCAACTGGGTGTGTTGGTTTAAAAAGTCTGGATCAGATTTCACCTCTCCAACTTGGTCACTGCTTCTTAGCAAGGGCATGCTTTGAGTTTCCTCTTACTCTGATCACTAAATTGGTCATCGCTCAGGATCTAGAACTTTATTATATTTTTTGCAGTGCTGAGATGGAACCCAGGGCCTGACACATGTTAGGCAGGCGCTCTACCAGTGAGCTGCACCCAGCCCTCAGAATACAACATTTTTTTTTTTTTTTTTTGAATTAGGGAGTGAACCAAAGGGCACTTAGCCACTGAGCCACATTCCCAGCCCCTTTTACCTTTTTTTATTTTGAGATAGGGTCTTGCTAAGTTGCTTAATGCCTTGCTAAGTTGCTGAGGCTGGCTTTGGATTTGTGATCCTCCTGCTTCACCCTCCTGAGCCACTGGGATCACAGGTGTGTGCCTCGGCACCTGGCTAAAATACATAACTCTGTAAGGGAAAAGTACAAGCAAAAAATAGGTGCTTTACCTTCATGGGTTCAAAAACAGTGTCATAAAATTCTTGGTTTAATTATTAGCTTAGTTCTTTTGATTAAATCAGTTTCATTCTGGTTTTGTTTGCTCACCTGTTTGCCGTTTGTCTTCCTAATGAGTTCATTAGGTAAATTAGCTAATAATGATAGGGCCCTCTGGGCTCCTCTGCCAGGTTTCCCATCAGTTGAGTAGTGAAGGTTATTGCTGATGTTCAGTCCTGCAGAAGGGTGAGAGGAATGCCCAAGGAGTGAGATAGGATTCAAGGCAGGACTCTGTTAAATTGTTCTCTAATGCAAAGTCACGTGCTAAATTGTAGAAACAGGTGAGAAGGAAACTGCACAGGAGGCCCTCTGGGTCATGTGGACAGGTGGTTCCTGAGAGGGGGTAGGAAGGAGATGTATGAGCATCACAGAAGCACAGGCTGGTTAATGAGCATAGCTCTCATGCTTTCCAATCTTTCTAACAGAGTCCTTGGTTTGTAGTTATACAGAGTTCTTCTTAAAAATACTGGGAGAGAAATTGAGTTCATGAAGATGCTAATCAGAACATTATGTCTTATCAGTTCTAAATGCCCCAAACCTGTTATTTTCCCTCATTACTGTAATCACTGTGGGGCCCTTAGGGGTGAAGGGTTTAGGGAATGCCCTGGATTGATGGTTTTTCTTTTTCTAAAACTCTTGAACAGGGCTTGGTCTCATTTTCTGCTCTCTCCCTTAATTTCCAGATCGGCTGATGAACCAATTGATAGACCGTATGTACCTTTTTAAATATCTCAGTAGTTATTTTTCTGTGACAGTTTAGCAGAGTGTCATTTTTCTGTGTGTGTGCGTGTACATGTGTGTGTGTGTGTGTGTGTGTGTGTGTGTGTGTGTGTGTTTAGCCTTTCCTGGGTGGGAACCATTCTTTGTGAGTCGAGGAAGCAGTAAATGTAAACCAATGCCGTGATGATTAGGTAGCCCCTCAGGCTCAGGAACGTGAGAGCCACTCAGCCCTGAGTTGGAACCTTGGCTTTGCCATTTTTGCCTGTGTGACTGGAATGATTTACTTACCATCTCTGAGCCTCTGTTTCCTCAAATGTGAATGGAGGTTAAGGATGCCATTTCCTCCCTCAAATAGCTTATGATTTAGATGGCTTATGACAAAATGAGCCATTATTTAACACCAACAGAAGAGTGCTTTATTTGGGTAGCCTGTGGATAAGGGGGGAAGAGCAACTAAGGTGAGAAGAAATGGAGAGTGACCGTTTCACGTGAGAGTGTCCCACCCTGTTCTGCAGCCTCCGACATCGATGAGTCATCCGTGATGCAGCTGGCCGAGATGGGCTTCCCTCTGGAAGCGTGTCGGAAGGCTGTGTACTTCACGGGAAACATGGGAGCTGAGGTGGCCTTCAACTGGATCATTGTTCACATGGAAGAGCCGGGTAAGTGGTGGGACTGTGGAATGGCTTTGGAGTCTGATGCTTGGTAATGCTAAGCCTTGGTTCTTCTCTGTCCCCTTTGGATATGTCCCCAGGAAAATAACATTTCAGCTCATGATCTGCTATAATAGTAGACAAAGTCACAATCTTTGTCTTTATTTCTCTTCTTTTAAATAACAGCTTTATTGAGGCATACTTTGTCCCTTTATTCATTTATTTTAATTTGCAGTAGCAGAATGATCGTCAGATAGATGTAGGCTATCCATCTCTCTCTCTCTTTTTTTTTTTTAACTGGGGTTTGAACTCTGGGGTGTGTCACCACTGAGCCATGCAACTCAGTGAAACAGGGTCTCACTGAGTTGCATAGGGCCTTGATAAGTTGCTGAGGCTGGCTTTGAACTCACAATCCTTCTGCCTTAGCTTCCCGAGCTGCTGGGATTACAAGCATGTGTCACTGCGCCCAGCTGTGGGATATACTTCTAATGAAGAGACGATGAAATTTCAAATGGAAACATCTGCATAAAGGAACAGAGACCCTTTAGTTAGCCTTTCTTTTATCTACTCTATTAAGATATAATTCTCATGTCTATCCATTTAAAGTCTCCATTCTGAGGTTTTTTAATAAATTCAGTTATGCAACCATTCTCACTACCTAATTTTAGAACACTTTTGTCTACCCTGGAGAAATCCTGTCCACATTAGCAGTCCTTCTTCAGCTCTTCCCTGACCCTGGTGACCTGAGTCTACTTTTTGGAACTATGAATTTTCCTCTTTTGGATATTTCATCTAAATATAATCATATAAGAGCATCATGTTTTCAAGGTTCATGTGTTGTCAGCATAAATCAGTTCTTCATTCCTTTTTAAGCCAAATCATATTCTGTTGTACAGACATACCTTATTTTATTTATCCTTTCATAAGTTGATGGACAATTGGGTTCTTCCCACTTTTTATCTTTTATTAAGAATGCTGCTGTAAACATTGTGTACATGTTTTCTTTTTTGTGTGTGAATAGATGTTTTCATTCTCCTGAGAGGAATTGCAGTCATGTGGTCACTCCATGTTTAACTTTTTGAGGAACTGAAAAACAGTTTTACACAGTGGCTGAACCATTTTACATTCCCTTTTCTTCTAAAAGCTCTATAGTTTTAGGCCCTACTTTTGGATCAGAGATGCATTTTGAGCTAATTTTGCTCATGGTATGAGGTAGGGGTCTGACGTCACCATTTTGTATGTGGTTAGCCAGTTGTTCCAGCATCCTTTGTTGAAGAGACTGGCCTTTCCCACTGAATAGTCTCATTGAAAATTAGTTCACTGTAGAGAGATGGGATTATTTCTAGACTCTCAATTCTGTTCAGTTGATCTATATCTTTCCTTATACCAGTCCCAGACTGACTTGATGTTGTTAATGTTGTAGGTATTTTTCCATCTTAGCTCTAAAATGTTGTTTATTTCAAGACAAAAAATAAAATAAAATAAATGAAAGAGGCTGGAGTGTGATCATTTTCTCATTTTCCTCAGATTTTGCTGAACCGCTGACCATCCCTGGTTATGGAGGAGCAGCATCTGCTGGAGCCTCTGTATTTGGTGCTACTGGATTGGACAATCAACCTCCAGAGGAGATCGTAGCTATCATCACTTCCATGGGATTCCAGCGAAATCAGGCTGTACAGGCGCTACGAGCAACGGTGAGCGTCAGGGACTGGGTGTGTGGACACCCCTGTCCTATTGAAGGTGGTTTTTATTTCTTTCAGAGCAGATGAGACTTTGCAATGTTCTGTGGTCATTTTAAATCACATTTATCTGACTTGGCCCATAAAAACTGGCAAGCATATAGTGTATGTAAAGTTAATCTAAATGATTGAAGAAATAAATCATGCACTGGATTTAAGAATAAAGAGATTATAAATCTAGGGCAAGATGACCACACTGCAAGAAACTCCATATTATCTGGGGTTTTTGTTAGTGGGGATCACAGATTTGACCTGGAGCTTGCTGTAGCCTTAGAGCCAAGAGGGATGAATGAGTCCATGTTCAGTAAGAAAGTTCTTTAGGTGAAAGCAATGCTTTTCTGATGTCGAGACATTGGAGAAATGTCTCTTGAAAGCCCCCATAGAAGATGGAATAGCACCTTAGAATTCTCTGCTGCTGTTTTTCTCTTTAAAGAGAAGGTTTTTCCAGTACTTAGGAATGTCCTGATATTATCAGGAAAGAAGGGACAGTGAAACTGGAACATGGTTAGAAATCTTCTTTTTGCAATATGATATCTATTTAATATTCAGGGAAAGTATTTTTTTTTTTTAACCTACCCTTCCTTGCCACATCTTGGTCCATTTTTGAGATGGATGGATGTCTGTCACCTGTTCCTCCATGCCTATCCTGACTGGGTATACCTCGTAGGATCTGTTGCAGAAGTCACATAGGTTCTTGACTGGCTCATGGGATGGTGGCTGGAATGATATGTCTTTGTAAAATGCTCAAAATATCTCAATTGGAGTTTCTCACTTAGGATACTTTCTTGTGCTCACTAATTTTATTTGCTAGAGGGTTTCCTTGGAGTGTCTATGTCTAAACAAGTTCTTTAACCTGCTAGTGGGATCACAAATAGGGGAAGACAGAAATGCTTCCATGGTGAATTGATTTGAGCTGCATGGAGGTCAGTTTAAAACAATAACTCATTAACCAAAGCATTAGTTGTCTCTACTGCAGCTCAACCATTCTCCCAACATTTGGGGAGAGGAGATATAACAAAGTACAGAGGTGGGTCCCCTGCTATCTTGTAGAATTATCTGCAGAAAATGCAGTTGCTAGGGCAGGTAGTGTGTGCTGTCTCTGCGGCTGTAGAAGGGGCTGCACTTGACTGCCATCCCTTTGAATATCCTGCAACATCATTATCAGTATCTCCTTGCAGAAATGCTGATCCAAGACTGACAGGGGCTTTGGAATGCTGATGGGCTGCTTAGAACTGGTTCCCAGTGAATCCAGTCACAAGCCTGGGTCAGGAGACTTGCAGAATGCCTGCATATCATATGCAGAATCAGAGCTTCTTGCTCAGAGGCACTTAGGACTAATGGATTCAAGCTTCTTGCCCTATCTGCTAGTCATCTGGTTCAAACGGTCAAGATTTAATGAGGCCCAGGGACTGCATGCATCATAAAAATGTTTTATTTTATTAGAATAATAACCTGGAAAGAGCACTGGACTGGATCTTTAGCCACCCTGAGTTCGAAGAAGACAGTGACTTTGTGATTGAGATGGAGAATAATGCCAACGCAAACATTATTTCTGAAGCCAAACCTGAAGGACCTAGAGTCAAGGATGGATCTGGAAGTAAGTTCTTGTCCTATACATTGTCTCAGCAGTCATGACTGAACATTCAACTCTTCTTCTTCCCCTCACCAATACATATCCCAACCTTTTGCATCATTTGAAGTTAGTGTGGATCCATCTCCTAAATGGTGCATTCTGCCACTTTGCATAGAACCCAGGTCTGATAAAGTCTAGGTTAATTCAGAGTCATGTCACCTAGTAGTGTGTGTGTGTGTGTGTGTGTGTGTGTGTGTGTGTATGTTTCATGCCAATTTTGACTTTGTCTGTTCCTTTGAAGTTGATTTTTTTCATGGACCATGGGAGCTTTTGTCAAAAAGAGAGCATTTATTTTCATGGTGCTGTGTTTTGAACAGTAGAAAAGCAGTCTCAAATCCTTGACTGTATCATTGCCAGCTGCTGAGAATTTTCTGCAGGGCTATCTCCGTTGACATAGGCCTTTTAAAAACAGATGCTACATGTGTCACTGTGTGCCCAGATCTGTTCTACACACTGTGCATTTGAACACTCGTTTAATCATCACTACAACCCATTTTAACAGGCGAAAAAGTGGAAGCTTGGAGAGGTTAGGTACTTTGCCTAAGGTCACACAGCTCTTAAGAGGCAGAGGCAAGATTCAGATACAGAATCCATGTTCTTAACTATTATGACATCCTGCCTCTTGGGCTGTCGTTGCCTACAGGGTGATGTTTAGCTCTGTAGTCTGGCTTCCCCAGTCCTTCTTGGATCTCCGCCTCCCTTGCTCTGTGTTTGTTAGTTCCTCTGCATCTCCTGTATCTGCAGCTTGGATGCCTGGAACTGTGTCTTCACCATGAGTATACTCAGCTGTCACCCACTTTCTTTTCGCCTCCCTCCAAGCCTTGCTAGGTTAATCTCTATTTGTCAGATATCCTTCTTTTTCTCTGCCACACAGAAAAATCTTTATTGTTCTTTAGAACTTGGCTGCAGATTTCATTTCTCTGTTCTGCTTCTCAGATCCTTATTATGCTCATAATCGGCCCCTATGTATTACATATTCTAGTAATAGTTACAACAATATTGATAATGCTTTCATTTGTGCCACATTCTCCCAGTAGCCCTAGGAGATAGATACCATTACTATTCCCATTATACAGGTGGAGTAACTGAGGTAGAGAAGGGTATCTAGTTTTTTGAGTCCACATAGACAGTGATAGGTAGAGCCAGAATAACAACCCAGGCAGTCTGCATCCACAGCCAGTGCCTATAGTCACTACAGTGTATTTGTTCTTCTCTTTTTAGAGGTATCACATTAATCTTGCCTTAAGATTATTTTTGTAGCTCTCTGTGCCTCCCTTTTCACTGGGAGCTTAGACAGGACATAGGCCATTTTATGAAATGGATGGTGTCTGATAGAAAGCACCGAGTAAAGAAAAGTCAGATTTAACTAAATCTATATTTCTAGCATTCGATCCCTGATCATGGAGTTGTGGGTCTACTCACTATTGCGCTCACCAGACTTAACCTGTATGTGTTGATCTAGAGCTGGAGAGAGAAGGTGGAAGGGAAATGTTCTTCTTTTAAAATAAAAAACAAAAATGTATTCACCGAAACTGTTATAATCCCAACCCGGTAAGGAAAGGGTGAGATGTAGTTCTCTCAACTCTCATGTTCATCTAAAGGGTCTGGCATCACTTTTCAGAAATCCCAAGTTTGCCTAAAATATTAGAAGCCATAATGGACAAGTTGCTCAATAATTCACGAGCAGGGTTCATTGCATGTTCCCAGTGCATCGGTTCACTGCTTCTTCAACTTGCTGCTATAAACTTTTTTTTTTTTTTTTTTTTGAGATGATGAGTCCTTCCCAGAGAAGGAGTAAACTTCTGTAAGTAAAGAAGTTGGCTGCATGGGGAGATCTGATCACTGGGTTTCCTTTCTTCTGATGGAGTTTGAGGCACTGATCACTTTCTCCCATGGCTCTTTGCTAAAGGACAGCCGTGTCACCTCCTCAGAACATACTGAAACTCGGGGCCAGTCTGAGGTAGTCCTGGTCCTGCTGGGTTTCAAGATGCCTCCTCAAATAGGATGCTATGGTGATGCAAAAGCACCCGTTAAGGCACTATGGGTCAGACTAGTGGGTGGTGCCTGAGGAAGGGGAAGGTGCACTGTGAGATGAGCTGTGAAAATCCATAGACAGGATATAAAGGCAGTAATAGGGGAACAATTTAATTATGAAAAAATAAAAAAGGCAGAGCCCCCCTATCTTGTCAAATGCATCGCGAGTCTGATTTTGCACAAGAACAAATGTTTTTAACTTTAGCTTCCTAGTACTGGGCCTAGCCCACAGTAAGGGACCAGTAAATAACTGATTGAAGGAAGAGTTAAATGAATGCCTGGAAGTAGAGGTCTCGGTGTTTCTCTGCCTGCCTCAGTACTGCCGAGGAACTGTCAGTGTACCATTGTGTTAAGTCACGTGAATCAAAGAAAGGAAGAAATTTGACTTCCTGTACTTTGTTACAGTAGCCCCTGAACTTGTATGTCACTCATTGCTTTCTTTGTCCTTTTTTAAAAAATTAGGCCAGGGGTGTAGCTCAGTGACCCAATTCTTGCCTAGCATGTGCAAGGGCCTAGGTTTGACCTTCAGTACTGAAAATAGATTTACATTGTTTATTTTTCTTATGATTAAAAAGATGTATATTTATTTTAGCAAGTTGAGAAAATATAGGTATATGAAAGAGGAAATTAAAAAAGATAATCCTATAATCTGGCAACCATCACTGATAGAATTTTATGTATGTTCTTTAGACCTTTTCAATGCATTCAAATATATAAAAATCAATGTACATATATAAATTTTTAAAAATGTGATATTCTATTTATACATTCTATTTTAGACCCCTAACAGTGGCTCTACATATACATTTATTTATATCATTGAACATGTGTTAACCATGTTCTATTATATATATATATATATGTCCCATAATTTATATGCCTAATTTAAAGCCATTTAGATGTTTAAATGCAAGACTGTTACAGGAGGACTTTCAAATAATGGAAATGTTTTTATATTCAGATGATAGCAGTGAATTTTAAATAAAGATTTAAAAAAATATATTTTTCTAGTTATAGATGGACACAATACCTTTATTTGTTTATTCATTTTTTATGTGGTGCTGAGGATCGAACTCAGGGCCTCATATGTGCTAGGCAAGTGCTCTACCACTGAGCCACAACCCCAGCCCCAAATAATGAGTTTTTTAAAGGATGGATTCAGTTTATAGAACTCCAGTTTATAATGCCGGACTTAATCCCTATCCAGGGAATAAATATTTGTTCAACATTTAACTTTCTTTCTTCCTTCCTTCTTTTGTTAAAAATAATGTTGTAATAACAGTATTGGGCCCTCATTTCATTATTTCTTTAGGGAAGTTTCTTTCTTTTTTGGGGGGGTACTGGGGATTGAACTCTACCCTTTAGCCACATCCCCAGCCCTATTTTGTATTTTGTTTAGAGACAGGTTCTCCCTGAGTTACTTAGCACCTTGCTTTTGCTGAGGCTGGCTTTGAACTCTTGATCCTCCTGTCTCAGCCTCCTGAGCTTCTGGGCTTACAGGCATGCACCACTACGCCTAGCCCTTTTTATTTTTTATTTTTAAAACAGAGTTGTGTTAAGTTGCTTAGCGCATCACTAAGTTGCTGAGGCTGCTTTGAACTTGTGATCCTTCTGCTTCAGCCTCCTGAGTTGGTAGGATTATAGGCTTGTGCTACTGTGCCCAGGTCTTTAGGGGAAGTTTCTGAAGAGAAGTTTTTGAGAGAGAAATGCAGATTTTTTAAGGCAGTTCAATTGACCCTCATGTGACCCTCTGGAAGCACAGTGCTCCTCCCCAGCCTCCCCTGTGGTGCTGTCTGGTTGAGCATTTCATTTCTTTATTGCTTCGTTGGTTTCCTCCTGTGTTAATGGCTTCCTCACTTCCACTGGCTATTTTCCCATTTTTATTGAGGTTTTCAGGTATTTTACTTTTTTAAGTTGATTTGTAAGAGAGCGTCCTGAGTTGTAGATTAGCTTGGGAAAGCCTCAGAGCTTTACAACATTGATTTTTTTCCAGCCAGGAACACGTCATGTTTCCCCATCTCCTCCCACTCCACCAAAGCTGTGTGTTTCTCTGTGCAATTTTTTCCTTTACCCCCTTATTTCACGTGAGTCATGGCATTTCATGTTTTGTATTGGGATGGAGGTGAAAGTCTGTTTGTCAAAAAACTGTTTATTGTGTTGTCCTACACATTTGAGACCTAGCACCTAACTTTCTGTTGTTTAAAAAATTTTCAGCAGTGAGAAACCAGTCCTTCACTCTGACCTATTTGGGCTTCTACTGTTTGCAAAATCATTTGTGTTTCCCATTGTACTTAATGAGTGTCTAATTTTTTTTTTAACTCCCTGATTGCCTGTGTAATTAACATGTGATTAGGCTGTGAGGCTCTGATTATTCAAAACCTGATCTGGCTCCTTCAGGCTCATCCCTATTATGGTTCACAAATCATCAGTGGCAGCTGAGATTTCCCAGCCAGGGTCAGAGTGACCATTTGCTTGATGGTAGGCTCCAGCATGGAATGCCACCAGGAGGAGCCGAGACCCAATGGTCTACCTGAAGCCTCTGGAAACTTCTTCCTACCTGGGCTCTCATTCTCATTTCACTTCAGCACCTGTTTTTATTTTTATTTCTTATTGAAAGTCAAGAGGGAGCCGCTCTGTGGAGTAACCTAATTTCTACGAAAGTATGAGAGCACTATTAAATTTGGAGAGAAGTATTTGATATTTGGAGTTCTAGGCCGTATAACAAAGAGATTGGTAATTTTGAGCTGACTGGGGTTGGGGAGGCAATCTGTAGACTTTTTAATATCCTATCCTTGTTGACAGCTGCCTTTAAGTTGTTATGATTTATCCAGAAGCTTCTTTTCATTTATTTATTTATTTTTTGGAGAATTCAAAAGTTTGTGTGAAAACTCCAAATTACCCTCCCTCCCTGTTTTTTTTTTTTTTTTCCCTTAGAGCAGAGTGATAGAAATCAAGCTGTTGGGAGTAGAAATCGTTTGCAGATATATAAGTCAAGTGTTAGTAAATTAGGACTATTATCAACTGCTTGTTGTACAAAGGGAGTTATAGACAGATAAAGATACATATTATGGGCTGGGGTTGTAGCTAAGTGGTAGAGTACTCGCCTCGAACGTGGAAGGCACCACATTAAAAAGAAAAAAATAAAATAAAGGTATTATGTCCATCTACAACTACAAAAATATTTTTAAAAGATACATGTTATTCAAGTTAGGAGTTGGATAAGGAAACCCAGTTTATCTCCCCAGAAGGCAGCAGAGTTTCTGGGGTTGTAATGGCTGTATCAAGGAGTCTTTGGAC